>NW_024115362.1:0-9567 GCF_003073215.2 Triticum urartu
GGGGACTAGTCCCTCTCCCCCTCCCCCCCCCCCCCCCCCCCCTCCTGCGTGCAAAATCTTACATATGCCTCGTACATGCCCAAAATTAGAGAACCCATGGTAGCACATGCCCAATCGTTCTTCTCTAGCAATAGGGATACAAATCAAACATGAATAGCACAACAAATTCTTAAACCCGTTCCGCTAATTGTGTCGTCGTCGGTACGCCAATAGCTAGACACCTTAGACGCACCCTGGCTGGCACTGCCATGACGGTTATCTTGCCCTATTTTGATGGTTCGAGGAGATCAACTGTACGTTTGGTGACATCAGAGAACCCTAGTTCGGCCCCAATTTTTTTCCAATGTCGGTAACTCATCCATGTACTACAAAGACAAGATGTTCAAAAAGTTAAGGGTATGACCAATGCATAGCCCCAAAGCTGATGCCTCGCAGACCAACTAGGCTCGGATGCCACCATGGCAGCAGGACCATTGCTTCAATTCGCGAGGTGAAGCTTGCAGAGGAGGTCGGTTATTCAATTGAAAAGGTTAAGTAGAGGGAGGAAAATAATAGGAGGATGAGGGAAAAGGTGGAGGAGGTAGGGACATGTGGGGACAAATAATGATGCATGTGAGGCAACACCAATGTACTCCCTACGTTCCTAAATGTATGACATGAACTACCAAAACGTCATATATTTAGGAAAGAAGAGAGTAGCTACCATTGGGCCGAGCGTGTATGGACAATAGCCTGAATCTTCTCATGCCTAGGTGTTTGATGGGGCATACGGGCATTTACATACTGAATGGTTAAATTACCATGGTCGAGTCCAAACACATGCCCCACGCGTTGCGGCTCCTTTTTGAAGGACGTACATTACAAATCTTTTTCTCGACGGACCATCATAGAATACGAACTTTTAACCATGTTGAAAAAGACTATTCTACCCTATCATAGACATTTCACAGATTTGCTATTGTACGTTTGTGTTTCTTTGTTCCACCAAAAAAAAAATCACTACAGTTGCCTAAAACGCCACTGCTGCCCACCAAAGTATTTGCCAAAATGAGACAACGGCTATGTCATTTTCAAACTTTTTCAGATATATTCTAGACTTGCTTCTTGGCCCGAGGTGCTTCTTTATCCCCCACGCTTAATAGTTGAGGTTAATTTCAAACATAGCAGGAGAATGTGATGAATGGCTACCAAATCAATACATTAAATCTTTGCATTGTCAGTCCAAAGCCCAAGGCTCCATTCAGAACGGAACACTCAGCCAGTTTAGTGCTGAAAGGATACACTGAAGCAACTAAACTCGACAGGAAGTAGGCTGCATGATCATATGATCTTCCATTCCATACGACAAAATGAAGCATAGGTGATAGGACAAACAAATGTCACCAAAACGCACCGCAAATGACGGCGGCACCAACCGGACTAAGATCCACAGCTAGGAACGGGTCTTACAATGCGGAATCGCTCAGGCAAACCATGTCCCAACTAGGCGAACAGAAGGACAAAGAGAAAAAGAAAAACTCTTAGGCTGATAAGACCTCGCAACTCTCAGTGAATGAAGCTTCAGGTTGGTTCATGGAAGACGATCACGAGCTCAGGACGCCTTCACTGAGACTCAGCTGCCGCCGGTGCTGCTTCTGGCTTCGCCCCCCGGGTCTCCTCCTTGGCCTCAGGCTCCACCTTCTGCCTGCCAAACACCTGCAACTCATCACGAAGCAGCCACGGGTTAGCCATCAGATTCAACCAGACGCATCAGAGAACAGTAGCAGATTCGCTGTCAGAATTCAGATTCCATCATTTAGAACAAGATTTCTACTACAACACAGCATCAGAGCACGAAATGTGGGTCACTGTAACAGGTAGTACGGCAAGCTTTCTCAAGAGATCACAAAGCATTTGACGGCAAAAAATGCTGGATTCCAAGAATAAGTTTCTGAACACAGGACGAAATCTTGCAAAAGACAATCTCCAGCAGAAATAAATCTACATGGACAGAGACTGACTAATGCTTACAGAGGCAGCGACTAGCAAGGTCACCCCAACTTTGATAGCAAGAATCAAGAAATCCGGATGCCTGCACAGGTCAATCGCCACCTATATATATCGCACAAGGAATTGCCGGTAAGCATAACAATCTTAGAAAAAAAAATCCAGATGCACGAGGGGAAAAAATAAGTGCGGAAGGATCTGCGGATCGCTACTTCATCCACACTGCACTAGCATCACACGGTTGTTTTCACCGCACAGCCTCAAAATCAGGCGAGCGGAAGCACACCTACCCATCTAAAAAAAATCATCCAGATGCTTCTCCGTGCAGGAAAAAAGGCAAAAAAGATCTCGCGAAAATCGCTGCAACATCTACACTAACTCCCTTGCGATTTAACGTGGTTGCCAGGAAAATAAAACAGAGCGATTGCTACAAGAACATGCATTCCGATCCGAGGAACAAAGGGGGAAACGAAGAGTAGCAACATTTCGTAACAGCACGCGACGAATTATTCCGAAATTAAACGGCTAGGAACTACACATGTGACGAAATCCGCAAGAGGGCTAAGATTCCTATCGTGTTCCTACCGGCACGAGACGCACGATCTAGCGAGCAGAGGCACGGGACAGGTACGGGCCAAGATCGAACAGCAGCAAGCAGACGTGCATAGAAGTAGAACAAGGCAGAGCAGGAGCGCGTGCGTTAGGAGGAGGAGGGGAGGGCAGGGGGAGGGGAAGGAGGAGGCGTTACCGAGCTGGTCTTGTTGGAGATGTACTCGCCGGCGGCGCGGACCCTGTTCTTGATGCAGTCCCAGTGCGTGTCGGCGCTGGTGTTCCCGAGCTGCTTGAAGTAGTCCTTGGTGGTCTCCAGGATGCCGGTGTCCTCGCCCGCCGGCTTCTTGAAGCACACCGGCGCCGGCTTGGTCCCCTCCTCCGGCTTCTTCCCGCCGACGCCCACCTCCACCTCCTCCATCTTCTCCCCGCCCTCCTTCCTCTCCATCACCGACGACCGAACCCCCGAGAGGAGAGAGGACAGAGGCTACGCTACAACCAACCAACCCAACCAGCCGAGGGAGGAGAAAGCTTGTGGTGCTCTGGGCAATGGTGGCGCGGGGCTCGCTTTATAGCCGGGCGCTGGCTTGGCATCCACGAAAGAAAGCCGCGGAGGGACGGCACGGCGCAGCTTCTCTGACATGCGGGCCCGTTCCCCTCCGCCTCCCACTGACGCGTGGGGCCCGCGGCTTCCCGTTTCGACGGGCGCGCGCCCTCGCGCCGTCGCGCGTTAGGCTGACCGGTGGGCCAGCGCCGGCGCCTTCGGGGTTTTGTCAGGGTTTTTCCCGTTGCTTCTTGCGGGAGAAGAAGACGAGCGTCTCATTTCCTTGGGCGAGGGAATCTCGGAAAGGCCTCGCTGACGCGTGGGCCCGGACGCTTGCGTGTGTGCTGGCTTTTGCAGAGGCGGTTGCGCGTGGGCCCGGGCGGGCAGGCGCAGCGCGCGTGATCGACGAGCGGAGTTTGCGACGGGGTTCACGCGAGGGAAGGCTGCTACCGCGTCGATGACAGGCGGGCCCAGCGAAGTAGTAGCAGGTGAAGATGTGATCGCGTGACCGGGTCGTAGGGGTCATGATGTGTGGGCCAGCTAAAGGCTGCAGCTGCGAACAGGGTGGCAGCGCAGCGCAGGGTTGTACGTACCGCCGGCAGTGGCCTGGCCCTGCCGTGCGCGGCGCGGTTTGGAGCGTCCGATCTCGCGCCGAGCGCTCGGATCGAACGGAAGCTTCTGGCGACTCGGTTTTGAGGAGCAGTGCAATCTTTTTGGGTGGAAGATGCTCTGGTTGGCGCTCCGGATTCGTGGAACTCAACGTTGCGATCGCGTTTTTTGAATTTTGAATCCGCAAACGTGATGGGCATCTCTATCTATCTCCCTCACCGGTAACGTGATGGCACGAAAAAAGAAAACTTTCAAATGATTCATCATATGCCATGGCAATACAGAGAATAATAGTAGAAATAATAAAGATTACATCCAAATTCGAAGACCGTCTAGCGACGACTACAGAAAATACAGTTTTTCCCCGCAAAAAACCTGTATTTTCTTTTCCTTTTGTATATTTGTACCTATTTTATTTGATAATGAAAATATACCGTAGAACAATTGTTCTACAGTTCAGGGTTAAAAAAACTACTACAGACATTGAAATGAGCCGAAGGTGCATTGTTGTCATTGTCCCTCCTCGTGGAGCCGGGCAAAACTTGATGTAGTACACAGCCGGAAAGTCATCGTGTTAAGACCTATAATAGTACAATCAGACTCCTTAGAGGCATTGACGTCCCTAACCGGTGATAACCTATCTCGATCGGCATATGGACATTTGGTAGCTGAGATCACGCATCTTATGGTACTTCGTGAGTTTACTCCGTAGAAAATTAAGCGTGAGCAAAATAGGGTAGCAGATCGGTTGGCTTTGTATAGTCGTATTGAGAATGCGACTGCTGTATGGCTAGATGGTGGACCACCGTGCATAGAGGAACTTTTGCCTCTCGATTGTAACTCTATTCTTATGTAATGAAACTCTTTACCCTCGCAAAAAAAAGACCCACATAACCATACAGTAGAACAACAACCTTCACCGATGAAGAGAAGTTTAGATGAGAAGGATCCAACCTTTTTTTCACGAATACGCAAAGTTTGTGTATCTTTCATTCATAGAAGAGTAGAGTGGTATAAGTTACAAAGTCTCCGACACTCAAGGAAATGGAGTGCCGAAAGAGAAAGAAGGGGGGGGGGACAAACTAACACATGCGGACTACTCCGTGGCAATGTTAGCCAAGCAAAAGATACCTGCTTCCGCTTACATAGAAGGATCCAACCTGTAAATACCCAAAAGAATGCTGGATCCAAACAGATCCACCGAAGACAAAAACTGACTGAAGCCCACAAGATCCGTCGAAGACACATCTCCACACGCCTATGACGGTGCAATATGCACCATCGGAGCACGAGCTAGGCGGGAAGGACTTTATTTCGTCTGCAAGGAGCCACAATCGTCTCCCCTCCATGAGTAGAACACAAACCCTAATTGAATTAAAAAAAACACTTACTAAAAACGGAGCAGGATCCTTCCCACGGACAACACTCGGGGTACACCGCGCCTCCGTGGCCCTAAGACTACTAGAGACGAGGCGGACCACCAGCGACGTCTACGGGAATTAAAGAAAACATAGTTGCTTTGTTTGGCTAGGAGGTTTGGGTCTCCCAGAGTTGCTTGTAGCTTGTCTACCAACGCTGCGACTGCTTGGAGGCCATGGGCTGGTGTTGGATGAGGCACGACGTTCGCAGGCTCGGTAAAGCCTAAGCTCACCTGCCGTCCATGGGCTGCGAGGTCTTTGATGGCAGCTCGCGGACGACAACAAGGTCGGCATAACCGCTCGTTGTTCATGGTTTCTTTCCACCATGTTTCTCGTGCGATGGCCTCCAAAGTGCGATGTTGCAGTTGTAATTCTACACTTAGTGTCGATACACGGAGGGCCTCCATAGTGCGGTGGTCGGATTGTTTTCGTGTATGGGCGTGGTGAGGATGCTCATGGCCTCCGCCGTAATGATTGGCCATGTCATTGTGACACCATCGAAACCCGAGGTGGCGGCCCCAGGGGTGAAGAAGCCCGGCGGTCCGGATCCCATGGTGTCGCTGACGTTCTGCTGCTTCAGAGTGATGAGCGGCGCTAGTGGTGGTAATGTCGTAGCGGCCTGCGGCCCGAAAGTCGAAAGATGTGGGGCTATAAGCCCAGCAGATGCTATTTCCGCTGCGCTGGTGGTGGTGATTGGGGTTGTTAGGGTTGAAGACGTGCTCACTGGTGCCGTCATCATAACTTCTTAGAGCGAGATTTCTTGTGGTGCCCTGTCCTCCGAGACCTCTTCGGAGGTTGGTTGATTGTATCCGGTCTCCTCTCAGCGTCGGTGTCGGGGATGGAGATCACCTCGTAGTCGCTGCTCTAGTTGGCCGAGAACGAGATGAGGTTGGTTGTGTCGACTCTATAGTCACAGATGGATCCATCAATGATGCAGTCCTCCATCTTGTCATCGATGAATCAATTCTCGTAGACCATGGCGACAAGGTGTGAGGTTGGATGGGCAGGTGGAGAGCAGCGACCTCGGTGTAGCACCTTGCCTTTGTCATTAGGGCCTTGGTTGCTGGTTCCAGGGTTGTTGTCACAGCATCATCGGCCTTCGAGTCGCAGGTTGGATGTGAGGGCGCTGATGTCTACTACGCAACTTGTATTTTTGTTGACTTTGTTGGGTCTCCAAGCACGGAGTTTTGTAGGACATCATCGAGTATCCTTCAATTGGATCGCCTAAGGTTTATCAATCCGCGAGAGGTGTATGTGATGGAAATACGCCCTAGAGGCAATAATAAAGTTATTATTTATTTCCTTATATCATGATAAATGTTTATTATTCATGCTAGAATTGTATTAACCGAAAACTTAGTACATGTGTGAATACATAGACAAACAGAGTGTCACTAGTTTGCCTCTACTTGACTAGCTCGTTGAATCAATGATGGTTATGTTTCCTAACCATATACATGAGTTGTCATTTGATTAACGGGATCACGTCATTAGAGAATGATGTGATTGACTTGACCCATCCGTTAGCTTAGCACGATGATCGTTTAGTTTGTTGCTATTGCTTTCTCCATAACTTATACATGTTCCTATGACTATGAGATCATGCAACTCCCGAATACCGGAGGAACACTTTGTGTGCTACCAAACGTCACAACGTAACTGGGTGATTATAAAGGTGCTCTACAGGTGTCTCCAATGGTGTTTGTTGAGTTGGCATAGATCGATATTAGGATTTGTCACTCCGAGTATCGGAGAGGTATCTCTGGGCCCTCTCGGTAATGCACATCACTATAAGCCTTGCAAGCATTGTGACTAATGAGTTCGTTGCAGGATGATGCATTACGGAACGAGTAAAGAGACTTGCCGGTAACGATATTGAACTAGGTATTGAGATACCGACGATCGAATCTCGAGGAGGTAACATACCGATGACAAAGGGAACAATGTATGTTGTTACGCGGTTTGACTGATAAAGATCTTCGTAGAATATGTAGGAACAAATATGAGCATCCAGCTTCCGCTATTGGTTATTGACCGGAGATGAGTCTCGGTCATGTCTACATAGTTCTCGAACCCGTAGGGTCCGCACACTTAACATTCGGTGACGATCGGTATTATGAGTTTATGTGTTTTGATGTACCAAATGTAGTTCGGAGTCCTGGATATGATCACGGACATGACGAGGAGTCTCGAAATGGTCAAGACATAAAGATTGATGTATTGGATGACTATATTCGGACACCGGATGAGTTCCGGGGGTCACCGGATATTTATCGGAGGGCCGGGGGGGTATGGGACCCCCCCACCCCCGGGGGCTAAATGGGCTTTGATGGGCCCTAGTGGAGAGAGAGAGGGTTGTTATGCGGATTGACCGATAAAGATCTTTGTAGAATATGTAGGAACCAATATGAGCATCCAGGTTCCGCTATTGGTTATTGACTGGAGATGAGTCTTGGTCATGTCTACATAGTTCTCAAACCCGTAGGGTCCGCACGCTTAACATTTGGTGACGATCGGTATTATGAGTTTATGTGTTTTGATGTACCGAAGGTAGTTCGGAGTCTCGGATGTGATCACGGACATGACGAAGAGTCTCGAAATGGTCGAGACATAAAGAATGATATATTGGACGGCTACATTCGGACACCGGAAGGGTTTCGGGTGATCTCGGGGAAAACCGGAGTGCCGGAGGGGTTATCGGAACCCCCCGTAGACTAATGGGCCTTAATGGGCCCTGGTGGAGAGAGAGAGGGGCCGGACAGGGCAGGCCGCGCGCCCTCCCCTTGAGTCCGAATAGGACAAGGAAGGGGGGCGGCGCCCCCTTGCCTTTCCCCTCTCCCACTCCTTCCTTCCCCCTCCTAGTGGGACTAGGAAAGGGGAGTCCTACTCCCACTAGGAGGAGGACTCCTCCTCTTGGCGCGCCCTCCTAGGGCCGGCCGGCCTCCCTCCTTGCTCCCTTATATACGAGGGCAGGGGCACCCGTAACACACAAGTTGATCATTGATCTTTTAGCCGTGTGCGGTGCCTCCTCCACCTCGGTCATATCGTAGCGGTGCTTAGGCGAAGCCCTGCGTCGGTAGCTTCATCAACACCGTCATCACGCTGTCATGCTAACGAAACTCTCCCTTGAAGCTCTACTGGATTGTGAGTTTATGGGACGTCACCGAGCTGAACGTGTGCAGATCGTGGAGGTGTCGTACGTTCGGTACTAAAAATGGTCGATCGTGAAGATGTACGACTACATCAACCGCGTTGTCATAACGTTTCCGCTTACGGTCTACGAGGGTACGTGGACGACACTCTCCCTCTCGTTGCTATGCATCACCATGATCTTGCTTGTGCATATGAATTTTTTTGAAATTACTGCGTTCCCTAACAATGGCATCAGAGCCAGGTTTATGCGTAGATGTTATATGCACGAGTAGAACACAAAGGAGTTGTGGGCATGGGTATATACATATTGCTTGCCATCACTAGTTGATTCTTGATTCAGCAGCATTGTTGGATGAAGCGGCCCAGACCGACATTACGCGTACGCTTACGCGAGACTGGTTCTACCGACGTGCTTCGCACACATGTGGCTAGTGGGTGTCTGTTTCTCCAGCTTTAGTTGAATCAGTTTCAATGAACAGGATTCTTTCTGAAGATCAAAAAGCAATCACTATACTATGTTGTGGTTTTTGATGCGTAGGTAAGAACGGTTCTTGCTCGGCCCGTAGCAGCCACGTAAAACTTGCAACAACAAAGTAGAGGACATCTAACTTGTTTTTGTAGGGCATGTTGTGATTTGATATGGTCAAGACGTGATGAGATATAAATTTTTGTATGAGATGATCATGTTTTGTTGAAGTTATCGGCAACTGGCAGAAGCCTTATGGTTGTCTCTTTATTGCATAAGATGCAAGCGCCAAATAATTGATTTACTTTATCGCTATGCGATAGCAATAGTTGGCGAGACGACCATATGATGACACGTTGATAGAGATCAAGATGATGGAGATCATGGTGTCATGCCGGCGACGATAGAGATCATGACGGTACTTTGGAGATGGAGATCAAGGGCACAAGATGACCATGGCCATATCATGTCACATATTTTGATTGCATGTGATGTTTATACTTTATGCATCTTATTTTGCTTTAATTGACGGTAGCATTATAAGATGATCTCTCACTAAATTTCAAGGTTGAAGTGTTCTCCCTGAGCATGCACCGTTGCTACAGTTCGTCGTGCCAAGACACCACATGATGATCGGGCGTGATAAGCTCTACGTTCACATACAATAGGTGCAAGCCAGTTTTGCACAAGCGGAATACTCGGGTTAAACTTGACTTGCCTAGCATATGCAGATATGGCCTCGGAACACTGAGACCGAAAGGTCGAGCGTGAATCATATAGTAGATATGATCAACATAGTGATGTTCACCATTGAAAACTACTCCATCTCACGTGATGATCGG
>NW_024115363.1:0-7777 GCF_003073215.2 Triticum urartu
CAGCAGTGACAGGCGTTCAACATCATATGATCCCATGATCCACAGTTTCTTCAGCTCTTTATTTTGAAGGTTACTTGGCGTTAATTATTGCCCCCACCTCTTGTTGCACTCAGCTATACAATCCGCAACACCTTGTGCATCTGCAAAATCATCAAGACGAGCACAAGATCATCAGAACAGATGGTGATTTTTTTCATGTCAACAGAGCAGACATCAATGGTCATGAGAAATTCATCTATAAACGAAGCAAATGCAATGCAAGTAAGGGGGTCCGTCGTCTTACATGTTGGTGCAGAGTCCGTGCTGCAGACCATGATGCACGCGGCAAGGGTGTCCTCCCGGTCGCCGACGTCGCAGTTGCCAGCACAGTTGACGTTGCAGAGCCACCAAGGGACGCTCTGCCTGCACCCGGGGTAGCACTGCCGGTAACAGTCGCAGAAGGACATGGCGGACACCCGCTGCTGGGATGGCACTGACATGATGAGGAGCATGCAGATGGCGGCAATGGTGGCCGCCCTCTTCTTTGCCTCCATCTCCTCTCCTTCGTCGGACGAGAAGAGAAAAGAAAGGGAACTGATGTGGAAGTTTTCAGGTGGTTCTCTTAGCCTGTTAAGAGTGTCAAGTCTCTTATATATTGGTGTTCCGAGGGCAATATCGACATTTGACCTGGATAGATTGTAGTGTAACGCAACAAAGTACTTCAGTATTTTCCAGCAAATTAAATGACCCACGATTTCAGGTCTGGTTGTTTTGTAGCCAGTTTTGCCATGGTATTAATTTCCACAGCAAGATGGTGCCTACTGCCAATTACTAGCCCCTAGTGGAGCACCTGAAATAACCTTGGATCTTAAACAGATTAGACAAGCTCATGCTGCCCATCTTTCTATTTTATCTGTTAAGAGACCTGTGCTGATGTAGACAGAAAACCGAATGCAGTGAGTAGCAGTTTTCATACAATTGCCGACTCAATTAGTAGTAGTGATGTAGTGAGGGAGAGATTGCTATTTTAAGTGCCTGGAAATGTGAACTCTCTGTCAGGTGGAGATTGTTTTCATGTGGACAGAAAACCGAATACAGCCTCTAGATTAATTGTGCTGATGTAGACCTACTCCCTCCCTCCCATAATATAAGAGCATTTTCATACAATGCTCTTTAGTAGTAGTGAGGGAGAGATTGCCATTTTAAGTGCCTGGACATGTGAACTGTCTGCCTGGAAAGGCATCCCCTATGAACTGAATTTGCACAATTCTCTTTTTCTTCAACAAAATTTGCATATGTTAAGTAGCAATGCCACTGTGATAGTTCATTTCTTTTTTGAGATATGGTGAATGCTTTGGTGAGCTGGCTAATGTTTGAATTTGAATTCTTTGATGAGTTAAACATACAGATAATGTTACATGGGCGTGTGTGCTTCAGTGTGTTGGGTGTGTGATTATTGTCATCGTTGAGAAACTATGTGTGCTACGGGACATGTTGTGTTGCTCCTCTCGACATGCTCAGGAATGGGGTGGATGAATCTCGCACAGTGGAATCTTCTGTTTTGATCGGTCTGGTAGATACGAGAAATTGCTTGTAAGTTCTATTTTTTTCTACTGAAATGTGACTACAAATGAATGTATCTAGTGTTAGGCAGTTTGCTTACATATTTTCTTAGCTTATCTCTCATTTATAGCATATGGCATTGGTTATTTTTTAATCCAAACTGTATGTAGCTTTCTTTGTGACAATCTAACTCTCAAATTTTGTATGTACTCCCTCCGTCCCATAGTATAAGTATAAGAGCGTTTTTTACACTACACCAGTGTCAGAAATGCTCTTATATCTGGGACAGAGGGAGTAGATGTTTAGCACTATAAATATTTAACACATGATCAAATTGGACTTCGATTCACCGTTATATTGATTTCATCACGAACTGCACTTTTTACGGAATAAGTATTACATATCATTAGAAGTAGTGGTCAAAGTATTGTTTTTGATACTGTGTAGGGCAAAACTGACATCTATTTTGGACCGAAGGAAGTAGTGGTCAAAGTATTGTTTTTGATCCTGTAGTTGATGCTTCTACTTGTATGAATTGTATTAAATTCGATTTGGTAGCAACTTGCTATCATGTGTATTTCTAAAAGGTATTTCCGGTGAGCTAGAAACCATATTTTTCTGCTTTCCTACTCCATAAACGCATTATATGCCTATTGATCGTTTACTCTCTATTGGCACCAGATGTTGCCAAAAACTTCCAAGTTAAAGGTGTGCCTCAAATTACCTATTACCGATTACCTATAATTCTGTGGTGATTTCACGCCGGAGCTTTTGGCACAATTTTCAAGATTGTTTAGCTAATGTTTACTGTTTGAGAGATACAAATCTACAGATATGACTTTAACAGCTTTCCATGAATGTCTTGTACAGATTGGTTTGACTGATGCCATGATCTCTCTGCAGGTATCTAGAGTTACCTTCCGGTGTTCAAGATGCAGAAGTCGCTTGTTCACTTGCTTCTGTTAATTAGTTAGTACTCCGTGCCTTTCAATTGATCTTGCTTGCCTTCATTAGGTATGAGTTCATCATTTCACTGTTTTCTTTGATTCTGCTTCAGGTTTCTATTTAGGCCCTGTTTTCTGCGTTTGTTCTTGGTGATTGTTTATCTGGTTCTCACTGATGAATTTTGAATCATTTTTCTTTCGTTATTTAGGCAGGCTGGAATGAGTGTTAATGTTTGTATTTTTTAATGTGTTAACCTTATATGTCGCTTATTCCTCTTAAAAAGAAGATAAATAGTTTGCTCTTCCCATCTGGACAGAGGAAAGTAATATTGTAGATGAATCAAAATAAGCAGGGTTTGCACATGCATCGATAATCTTAAGATTGGCAAATTTTCACACAAGTGATGCACCAAAGCGAAGCACATTTTATTGACTGATGCAGCAACCACAGCTGTTCGACATCATATTTTTATGATCCCATGACCGACCTGCTCGCAGCCCTTCAAGGTTAGTTGGCGCCACCCGCCGCCCACATATCGTGGCAGACATTCCTGCAAACCTCAACATCTGCAAAATAGTCCAAGATCATCAGAACAGGCGGTTCCTTTTCCCTCAGTGAAAAGAACACATTCTATCAATATATCCCCCACAAAAGAAAATATTCTACCACTGTACATGATAATTCATACATAAACAGTGCAAACGCATCCATACAGTTTGTGTGAAAAAACACATATTCTATCGATGCAAGACAGGTGGTTAGTGTCTTACCGACTGACGGCCCTGGCTGGTCACAGATGGAGTCCATGTCGCAGGCGATCAAGCAGGAGGCAAGGCGATCAATGGCGTCGGGGCAGCGACCAGCACACTTGACCTTGCAGGGCAACGGCTGGATCCTTTCCTTGCACGCAGGGTAGCACCGCCGGTAGCACTTGCAGTTGACTCCGGAGGGCTGCTGACGGGATGGCTTTGGCAGCGTGAGGAGGAGCATGCACAGGGCGGCAATGGTGGCTGGCCTATTCTTCCCCTCCATCTCCTTGGCCTCACACTCACTGTCGTAGTGTAGAAGAGAAGAGAAGAGAACTCCTGTGGTGAGTGGTGGCTCTGTCATTCAGCCAGAGTGTGGGATCTTATATATTGGAGTTCTGAGGGAAATACTGACATTTCACCAGATAATTCGTAATGGAGCCGAGATTAGTATTTCACTATTTCCAGCAAATCTAGCACTTGCAGTTGACTCCGGAGGGCTGCTGACGGGATGGCTTTGGCAGCGTGAGGAGGAGCATGCACAGGGCGGCAATGGTGGCTGCTCTATTCTTCCCCTCCATCTCCTTGGCCTCACACTCACTGTCGTAGTGTAGAAGAGAAGAGAAGAGAACTCCTGTGGTGAGTGGTGGCTCTGTCATTCAGCCAGAGTGTGGGATCTTATATATTGGAGTTCTGAGGGAAATACTGACATTTCACCAGATAATTCGTAATGGAGCCGAGATTAGTATTTCACTATTTCCAGCAAATCAAATAACCACAATTTCCTGTAGCCAATTTTGCCGTAGTATTCATTTCTCTGAATGAGATGGGACTTTGCGTACTGTCACTTAATTACTAGCCCCTAGTGATAGTGGTGCACCTGATAATAACCATGGATCTTAAACTGGTTAGACAACCACATGGTGCTCACCTTATGAGTTGTGAAGCTGCCTGTGTTGATACAGAAAGAAAAACTGAATGCAATTCTATACAATGCGTTTTATATAAGGGATAGCGTACCGGTGCAAAGTTCCTGTTTATACGATTCTATACAGCTGCATGCAGGGAGATCAATCAGAGTTCATTGGCAGCTTACAAGCTTCTGAATGTAATTACAATGGAGTAGTCCACGCAAGAAGAAAAAAGCCCAGACAAGCCATTTTGAAGCTGCCTGTGCTGTTTTTTTTTTGAGGAACTGGCAGGGCACTGCCTATATATTAAGCAGGAGAAAAGTAAAATAAATAGTTCTTACAACACAGCGTTACAATTAAGAGTAGAAAGTCTAGCCTGGCTCAGGTTCTGGCTGGTTCTCAAC
Organism: Triticum urartu; assembly: GCF_003073215.2. NCBI lineage: Eukaryota > Viridiplantae > Streptophyta > Magnoliopsida > Poales > Poaceae > Triticum > Triticum urartu. The sequence goes on from NW_024115363.1 coordinate 4,549, forward strand.
ATCACTAAGCCAGTGAGATGAAAGCATAGGTTGAAGAATTTCGCAGGTCACTGCCTATATATTAAGCAGGAGAAAAGTAAAATAAATAGTTCTTACAACACAGCGTTACAATTAAGAGTAGAAAGTCTAGCCTGGCTCAGGTTCTGGCTGGTTCTCAACATCACTAAGCCAGTGAGATGAAAGCATAGGTTGAAGAATTTCCTGGTTGATGAGGAGAAGCACACCCTGCTCAGCAAGAGTCTTATGCTCGAATACGCGTCTGTTTCGTTCCTTCCAGATATTCCAACATGTGTAAATGGCCGTGTTAGTGGTCTTCTTGCCAAGGGGGCAGATTACATCATTCCACCAGGAGATGATAGAGGTGGCATGCATGGCATCCGTGGCCAGTCCAGGAGCAGAATGGAAGTTCTCCACCAGGATCGCAGAGATTGCACCTCGGATTGTGCGGGAGTGCACGCCTTGCCAAGTTGTCGTTGGTCAGAATTTTGCCCTTGAGGAAAAGCCAGAAGAAGAACCTGCATTTGCCCTCGACCTTGGCCTTCCACAACTTGTCGTAATTAGCAACCGGTGCAGAACCAAGAAATTGAGAGTGATATGCCGATCTGGCAGTGTACGTCATCGAGACAGTGCGGTTCCAAGAGATACTAGACAGTCCAGAACAAAGTGCCGCAGCTTTGTCCAAAGAAAGGTGAATTGACGAAGCTCAGGCTCAGTGGATATGCGATGCAAACCCGACAACCAGCGCTGGTCTGCGAGTCCCTGTGCCACTGAGAAATTCTTCCTGTAGCAGAGACGGAAGACGTCAGGTGCTAGTTGACAAGGCGCCTCACCATGAAGCCATCGGTCTTGCCAGAAGCGAGCCCGCGAACCATTGCCCACAGTGATATTTGTAGCAGCAGCAAACAGAGCCTCGTCATCTCGGTCACAAGGAGTGGGAGAGCCAACCCAAGGCCTGTTCTGGTCCCGCCACTCGAGCCACTTCCACCTAAGCCGCAGCGCCCTTCCAAACCGCTTCAGATCAATCACACCAAGACCCCCAAGGTATTTCGGGCGACATACCGTGGACCAGTTGACCAGAGCAATGCCCTTGTCTGCCTCAGGCCGGGAGCGCCACATGAAGTTCCGCCGTAGCTTGTCGATTTCCTTGATGGCCCAAGCACCAAGCTTAAAGATGGTGATTAAGTACACCGGAACAGCGGAGAGCACGGAGTTAATAAGCCGCAGACGAGCGTCCCCAGACATGAGCTTGCCGCGCCATCATTGAAGTTTGGAAGCCAACTTGTCCAGAATAGGTTGGATGTCAGCCCTGGTGATGTTCTTGTAGTGGAGAGGGAGACCAAGGTATCGACAGGGGAATTGAAGCACAGGCACGGGGAAGTGCTGTAGAAGTGATTCTAGGTTTATGTGTTCGCACGAGATGGGGTAGATGCCACTCTTACTAATGTTACAGACAAGGCCTGAAGCAATGCCAAAGCTGGAGAGGATGTGTTTTGTGAGGAGGATGTCCGCCTCGTTGGGGGCGATGAACAGAGCCGCGTCATCGGCATAAAGACTAACCCGAAGTTGGGAGGGGGGTAACTTGATCGGGGACAAGGCTCCAGAAGAGGCAGCACGCGCAAAAAGCCAATGTAGTGAAGCGATGGCGAGAGTAAAGAGCATGGGTGAGAGAGGGTCACCTTGGCGTAGACCACACCGGTGGGAGAAGGGCTGGCCAAGCTCGCCATTCGCCATAACACGGGAAGACGAGGAGCTCCAAAGTAGCGAGACCATGTCGCACCACCTACTCCCAAAGCCTAGTCGTGGCATAAGCTCGAGCATGTAGGACCAGGAAACGTTGTCGAAGGCACCAGCGATGTCAAGCTTCAGAAGTAGTGCAGGATCGTTGACAAAGTGTAATTTCCGGACGGCATTCTTGACAAACAAGAAGTTGTCATGGATGCTGCGAGCCTTGATGAAAGCGCTCTGGGAGGGAGGGATCAACACTGATAGGAACGGAGCCAGACGGATGGACAACATCTTGCAAACAATCTTTCCGACGGAGTGCATGAGACTGATGGGGTGGAACTCCTTGCACTACTAGGAAAACAGTTTTTAACGATGGTATATGTGATCGTTAATGGTTGGATTGTGGTCGTTAAAGGTCAATAACGACCACAATTTGCTGGTCGTAGTAGGCTCCGTCGTTAAAAGTATAACGACCACGTATCTTTCGTGGTCGTTATTCTTATAACAACGGGATGGTGTGTCGTCGTCGATCCCAAGGCAATAACGACCACTTTTGTCGTCGCTAATAATAGTGGGATGGTGTGTCGATCCCAAGGCAATAACAACCACTTTTGTCGTCGCTAATAATGTTACCATGCTGGCCAAAGTATCATTACCGACCACTCTCTTCACACTTTCATATCCTTCATAACCACTTATATTATAACATTCCTTCAACAATCACTTTATGCAGCATCCAACATTTCAATATTAACATCCACATTAATATAGAAACAAAAAAAATCTTAATTGAAAGGATCATAACCTCTTTTATTAATAGAAGTACCAATATTCTGACATATAATTCTGAAACTAAAATATCTTGTAAGAAAATTGAGTCAAAAGCACTCCTTATATATGTCACCAATGTATTTGAACATATCTATATGGAAAACGAGACAAGTAGAAAAGATCATATTTATTAGTCTTCAATAGAGGGACGCCATGGTTGTTTGAATGGATATCATTCTTCACCAGCGATTACAATGCCTCCTTATGCTTATATATATATATATATATATATTCTGATACTTCTTGCGCCATGCCATTGACTTTTTCTTCGAGTACTTGTTTCGCTTGCTCAGAAGCTTGAAGTTGAGAAACTAATTCAGCCTTACTTAATGCTGGTCCTCGCAAATCTCTTGCTCTAATTCCACCACCAAATCCAACTACGCGATCATGCCGCTTAGATGTGTCACATTTCTGCATGACTTCATCATTTGAAAGACCAGGATTCAACTGAACTATGGTCTTAATTTGTGCCTGAAGTGCCAACAGTAAGTTATTTGCATAAACTTCTATCTCTAAGTAGGAATTGTACACGTGCTGTTCATTATGGAAGTTATGAACGTTAAATTAAGTCTTACATGTTTGGCAGAGGTTGTAGAATCAGGGAAGTCTGTACCCTTCTTGTGTGTCTCTGAAAATAGTTTATCCATACTCGGTGGCTTGTTTTCCTTTCCTC
>NW_024115364.1:0-90934 GCF_003073215.2 Triticum urartu
GAATTCATTCATGATGCTACTGAAATTTATTATGAGGGAGGAATATATGCTTGTAGGAATTGCAATAATATCAAGTTTCGTCTCTATGTGTTGAAAATCTTGAAGATTTCCTTGTTTTACCTTCCTATGCAAGTTTATTCATGTTCCCACAAGTTGTTTGCTCACAAAATCCCTGTGCATAGGAAGTGGGTTAGACTTAAATGTGCTAGTCATATTATTCATGATGCTCTCTTTATGTTTCAATTCTTATCTTTTATGTGAGCATCATTGAAATCATCAATGCCTAGCTAGGGGAGTTAAACTATAGCGCTTGTTGGGAGGCAACTCAATTTTATTTTTGTTGTTTGTTCTATGCTCCTGTTTAGTAATAAATAATTCATATATCCTCTATTTATATGTGGTTTTATGTTTTAATTAGTGTTTGTGCCAAGTAGAACCTTTGGGAAGACTTGGGTGAAGTCTTTCTGATCTTGCTGTAAAAAACAGAAACTTTAGCGCTCACGAGATTAGCTACCTTTTTTTACTGGAGAGTGTGATTTGGTTGATTCTTTTTGCATATGATTAATAGACAAATTCCTCACGTCCACCCGTTCATTTCAGAATTTTTTGAGTGACAGAAGCATTCGAATGATACAGATTACTACAGACTGTTCTGTTTTTTGACAGATTCTGTTTTCATTGTGTTGTTTGCTTATTTTGATGAATCTATGAGTAGTATCGGAGGGTATGAACCATAGAGAAGTTTGAATACAGTAGATATTACACCAATATGAATTTATAATGAGTTCACAACAGTACCTAAGTGGTGATTTATTTTCTTATACTAACGGAGCTTACGAGTTTTCTGTTAAGTTTTGTGTTGTGAAGTTTTCAAGTTTTGGGTAAAGATTCGATGGACTATGGAATAAGGAGTGGCAATATCCTAAGCTTGGGGATGCCCAAGGCACCCCAAGGTAATATTCAAGGATAACCAAGAGCCTAAGCTTGGGGATGCCCTGGAAGGCATCCCCTCTTTTGTCTTCGTTCATCGGTAACTTTACTTGACGCTATATTTTTATTCACCACATGATATGTGTTTTGCTTGGAGCATCATTTTATTTTGTTTTGTTTTGCTTGATGTTTGAATAAAATACCAAGATCTTAAACTCTTAAATGTTAGAGATTCTTCACATAGTTGCATAATTATTCGACTACTCATTGATCTTCACTTATATCTTTTGGAGTAGTTCGTTTGCTCTAGTACTTCACTTATATCTTTTTAGAGCATGGCGGTGGTTTTATTTTGAAGAAATAAATGAACTCTCATGATTCACTTATATTATTTTTAGAGTCTTTAGAACAGCATGGTAATTTGCTTTGGTTATAAATTTATTCCTAATATGATGGGCATTCAAGATGGGTATAATAAAAACTTTCATATAGAGTGCATTGAATACTATGAGAAGTTTGATACTTGATGATTGTTTTGGGATATGAAGATGGTGATATTAGAGTCATGCTAGTTGAGTAGTTGTGAATTTAAGAGATACTTGTGTTAAAGTTTGTGATTCCCGTAGCATGCACGTATGGTGAACCGTTAGTGATGAAGTCGGAGCATGATTTATTTATTGATTGTCTTCCTTATGAGTGGCGGTCGGGGACGAGCGATGGTCTTTTACTACCAATCTATCCCCTAGGAGCATGCGCGTAGTACTTTGTTTTGATAACTAATAGATTTTTGCAATAAGTATGTGAGTTCTTTATGACTAATGTTGAGTCCATGGATTATACACACTCTCGCCCTTCCACCATTGCTAGCCTCTCTAGTACCATGCAGCTTTCGTCCGTACCATAAACCCACCATTTACCTTCCTCAAAACAGCCACCATACCTACCTATTATGGCATTTCCATAGCCATTCTGAGATATATTTCCATGCAACTTCCCACCGCTCCTTTTATTATGACACACTCCATCCTTGTCATATTGCTTTGCATGATCATGTAGTTGACATCGTATTTGTGGCAAAGCCATCGTTCATAATTATTTCATACATGTCACTCTTGATTCATTGCACATCCCGGTACACTGCCGGAGGCATTCATATAGAGTCGTATTTTGTTCTAAGTATCGAGTTGTAATTCTTGAGTTGTAAGTAAATAAAAGTGTGATGATCATCATTATTAGAGCATTGTCTCAGTGAGGAAAGGATGATGGAGACTATGATTACCCCATAAGTCGGGATGAGACTCCGGACGAAAAAAGAGAGAGAGAGAGAGAGAAAAAAGGCCATAAAAAAGAGAGAAGGCCCAAAAAACAAAAAAATGAGAGAAAAAGAGAGAAGGGGCAATGCTACTATCCTTTTACCACACTTGTGCTTCAAAGTAGCACCATGATCTTCATGATAGAGAGTCTCCTATGTTGTCACTTTCATATACTAGTGGGAATCTTTCATTATAGAACTTGGCTTGTATATTCCAATGATGGGCTTCCTCAAAATGCCCTAGGTCTTCGTGAGCAAGCGAGTTGGATGCACACCCACTTAGTTTCTTTTTGAGCTTTCATACACTTATAGCTCTAGTGCATCCATTGCATGGCAATCCCTACTCACTCACATTGATATCTATTGATGGGCATCTCCATAGCCCGTTGATACGCCTAGTTGATGTGAGACTATCTTCTCCTTTTTGTCTTCTCCACAACCACCATTCTATTCCACCTATAGTGCTATGTCCATGGCTCACGCTCATGTATTGCGTGAAGATTGAAAAAGTTTGAGAACATCAAAAGTATGAAACAATTGTTTGGCTTGTCATCGGGGTTGTGCATGATTTAAATATTTTGTGTGATGAAGATAGAGCATAGCCGGACTATATGATTTTGTAGGGATAGCTTCCTTTGGCCATGTTATTTTGAGAAGACATGGTTACTTTGTTAGTATGCTTGAAGTATTATTATTTTTATGTCAATATTAAACTTTTGTCTCGAATTTTATGGATCAGAATATTCTTGCCACAATAAAGAGGATTACATGGATAAATATGTTAGGTAGCATTCCACATCAAAAATTATGTTTTTATCATTTACCTACTCGAGGACGAGCAGGAATTAAGCTTGGGGATGCTTGATACGTCTCCAACGTATCTATAATTTTTTTATTGTTCCATGCTATTATATTATCAACCTTGGATGTTTTATATGCATTTATATGCTATTTTATATGATTTTTGGGACTAACCTATTAACCTAGAGCCCAGTGCCTGTTTCTGTTTTTCCTTGTTTTTGAGTTTTACAGAAAAGGAAAATCAAACGGAGTCCAATTGACCTGAAACTTCACGGAACTTATTTTTGGACTAGAAGAAGGGCATGGAGTAAAAGAGTTGGGCCAGAAGAGTCCTGGGCTGCCCATGAGGGTGGGGGCACGCCCACCCCCCTGGGCATGCCTCCCTACCTCGTGGACAGCCCGGAGACCCCCTGACTTATTCTTGACGCCAAAACCTCTTATATATACTGAAACTTCTAGAAAGAAACCTAGATCGGGAGTTCCGCCGCCGCAAGCCTCTGTAGCCACCGAAAACCAATCTAGACCCGTTCCGGCACCCTACCGGAGGGGGGGAATCCCTCTCCGGTGGCCATCTTCATCATCCCGACGCTCTCCATGATGAGGAGGGAGTAGTTCACCCTCGGGGCTGAGGGTATGTACCAGTAGCTATGTGTTTGATCTCTCTCTCTCTCTCTCTCTCGTGTTCCTGATTTGGCACGATCTTGATGTATCGCGAGCTTTGCTATTATCACTACTAGGAAAAGGCCTACTAATGGCGCACCAGTTTTGCCTACTAATGGCGCATCACTGGTGCGCCATTACTAGCACGCCATTAGTAATTTTTACTAATGGCGTGCGCCATTAGTATCTGGTATACTAATGGCGCACCACTGGTGCGCCATTAGTATAGGCCACGGTGCGCCATTAGTACAGGCCACTGGTGCGCCATTAGTATAGACCATGGTGCGCCATTAGTATTTTTGAATTTTGAAGGTGGGAAAATAGTAGTGGCGCACCGTCTAATCCCCACCGTGCGCCATTGCTATTTTTGAATTTTGAATTTGGATCTGGATCGTGATTTTTTACCCATTTTTTGCTCATTTTTTTGCACGATATTATTTCAAATTTTGTTCCCGTTTTTGGATCTTGTACGTTCTTTTGCCGTGTTCTTTTGCTGGAGAGGAGGAGGAGGAGGTGACCGGAGAGGCGCTCGCCTACATCGCCGGAGAGGAGGAGGTCACCGGAGAGGAGTTCACCGGAGCATCGGAGAGGAGGAAGGAGAAACCATGAGGAGATGGGAGGAGAGGAGGGAGGAGGAGCTCACCGGAGATGAGGGAGGAGGAGCTCACCGGAGAGGAGGGAGGAGGAGCTCACCGGAGAGGAGGGAGGAGGAGCTCACCGGAGATGAGGGAGGAGGAGCTCACCGGAGAGGAGGGAGGAGGAGCTCACCGGAGAGGAGGGAGGAGGAGCTCACCGGAGAGGAGGGAGGAGGAGCTCACCGGAGAGGAGGGAGGAGAAATCGTGAGGGGAGGGGAGGGGAGGAGAGGAGGGAGGAGGAGGTCGCCGGAGAGGAGGAGGAGGTCGCCGGAGAGGAGGAGGGTAGTATGGTGGAAGAGAGAAGGGAAGATGGAGTGGAGGAGAGGAGGGGATGGAGTGGAGGAGAGGAGAGGAGAGGAGGCGGGAAGATACTAATGACGCACCATGGGCAGGTGCGCCATTAGTATCTTTTTTTATTTATTTGACTTATTTTGAATTTTGAAGGCGGGAAGATACTAATGGCGCACCATGGGCAGGTGCGCCATTAGTAACTTTTTTTATTTTGTTGACCTATTTTGAATTTTGAATGCGGGAAGATACTAATGGCGCACCATGGGCAGGTGCGCCATTAGTAAGTTTGAATTTTTTTGAATTTTTTTGCCTCTCGAGATCTTAAAAGCCTCGTATCTTTTTTCTGTTAGGTTTTTGAGGATTTTGAAAATGTTTAACGGGGTTCCCCCGGTTAAATTCGGATGTAACTTTTCGAGTAGATGATTTTTCATATAAAAAACTTTTTCATCCGAGTTAGTATGCAAAAGTTATGCCCATTTTTACAAATTCTCGAGAGATTTTGCAAATGAAGTCGAAATTCATATTTGCAAATTTTCCCAACAACTAGACCACATATCACATGGGAAACTTATTTTCTTTTATTTTTTTTGACATTTTCATCATTTTCTTTTATTTTTTAAAAAACTAAAAAGGCGATCCAGGGGGGGTGCATTCGGTGGAAGTGGTGGGCCAAGTTACTAATGGCGCACCGTGGCATGGTGCGCCATTACTAGTTCAACTAGTAATGGCGCACCACTCCCACGGTGCGCCATTAGTAGTTTTGACAAAATTTTAAAAAAAAATTAAATTTTTTTTTACTAATGGCGCACCATGGATGTGGTGCGCCATTACTAGTTCAACTAGTAATGGCGCACCATGGATGTGGTGCGCCATTACTAGTTCAACTAGTAATGGCGCACCACTCCCACGGTGCGCCATTAGTAGTTTTGAAAAAATTAAAAAAAAATTACTAATGGCGCACCGTGGACGTGGTGCACCATTAGTGTCTACCACACTAATGGCGTACCAACACATGGTGCGCCATTAGTATATAGTAATGGCGCACCACATGTCTGGTGCGCCATTAGTGTCAATTCCATCTGTAGCCCTTTTCCTAGTAGTGTATAGTTGGATCTTATGATGTTTCTCCCCCTCTACTCTCTTGTAATGGATTGAGTTTTCCCTTTGAAGTTATCTTATCGGATTGAGTCTTTAAGGATTTGAGAACACTTGATGTATGTCTTGCATGTGCTTATCTGTGGTGACAATGGGATATCACGTGATCCACTTGATGTATGTTTTGGTGATCAACTTGCGTGTTCCGTGACCTCGTGAACTTATGCATAGGGGTTGGCACATGTTTTCGTCTTGACTCTCCGGTAGAAACTTTAGGGCACTCTTTGAAGTTCTTTGTGTTGGTTGAATAGATGAATCTGAGATTGTGTGATGCATATCGTATAATCATACCCACGGATACTTGAGGTGACATTGGAGTATCTAGGTGACATTAGGGTTTTGGTTGATTTGTGTCTTAAGGTGTTGTTCTAGTACGAACTCTATGATAGATCGAATGGAAAGAATAGCCTTGTGTTATTTTACTATGGACTCTTGAATAGATCGATCAGAAAGGATAACTTTGAGGTGGTTTCGTACCCTACCATAATCTCTTTGTTTGTTCTCCGCTATTAGTGACTTTGGGGTGACTCTCTGTTGCATGTTGAGGGATAGTTATATGATCCAATTATGTTATTATTGTTGAGAGAACTTGCACTAGTGAAAGTATGAACCCTAGGCCTTGTTTCAACGCATTGCAATACCGTTTTTGCTCACTTTTATCATTAGTTACCTTGCTGTTTTTATTTTTTCAGATTACAAAAAACTATATCTATCATCCATATTGCACTTGTATCAGCATCTCTTCGCCGAACATTGTATTGGGTGTGTTGGGGACACAAGAGACTCTTTGTTATTTGGTTGCAGGGTTGTTTGAGAGAGACCATATTCATCCTATGCCTCCCACGGATTGATAAACCTTAGGTCATCCACTTGAGGGAAATTTGCTACTGTCCTACAAACCTCTGCACTTGGAGGCCCAACAATGTGTACAAGAAGAAGGTTGTGTAGTAGACATCAGTTTGCTATGCTATGCTTGGAATCTTTGTGAAATTTGCGATTTTACTTGTTGCGCTAAGAACCCTAAAAACACCTCCCCTATCTATGTGATTTTAATGACAATGAAATCTTATCTTCTTATGCCAAGGAGGTTTATAGTTACTATGATATCGATCAAATTGAAGAATTTGTTGCTTTTAAGGGTGCTTATGAAGTTGATTCTTTGATTGAAAAGTATTATATTACTCTCTACAAATCTATAAATTTTGACATACTTAAATATTGCTATGAAAACTATGCTCATAATGCCTATGTTAAAGAATTTATTGAGAGAATGTCCCCTGCTTTGGAAGAAAATAATGATATGCATGAAGCTGTGGATAATTATGATTCCGTTGATTTGATTGAATTATCCCCGCCTGATTAACATGATGCTTGTTATTCTTGTGGCCATGATGCCAATATTAATGATGCATATGGAGATGAACTTGCTATAGTTCCTTATGTTAAACATGAAATTATTGCTATTGCACCCACACTTGATAGCTCCCTGAATGAAAAGCATGATTGCAATGATATTATTATAAATTATATTAATGTCAATTGTGTTAGTGATGTGCAAAACCCCAACCTTGGGGATGCTTGTTTTGTTATGTCTGCTACTTATTGCAATGATCATGATTGGGGTGATGATGATTCTTATGATCTTGATAGTTTATTTAAGCCTCACGATGAATATGTTTGCAATAATATTAAAAGTAGGTTCGGAAGAGTGTCAACTCTAGGTAAAAATAATCCCACATATTTGGAGAGTGATCAATCTTATGAATTTTTTTGATAAAAGTGTTCTGAGAGAGGTCATGACTTTATTTGATGATAATCTCACTATTTTGGAAGAGTGTCAACTTTGCATGCATGTGGATCATGAAGAGAAAATTTTCTATGATAACTATATTGTTGAATTTGATTATGATCTTACATGTAATTATTTTGAGAGAGGGAAATATGGTTGTAGAAATTTTCATGTTACTAAATTACCTCTCGTTGTGTTGAGATTTTCAATGTTTTATTCCTATTCTTTGCATATGTTAGATGTTTCTTGTCTTGATAATTTGTTTGCTTATAAAATTCGTATGCATAGGAAGTATGTTAGACTTAAATGTGTTTGTCATATATTTCATGATGCTCTCTTTGTGTTTCAATTCTTATCTTTCATGTGAGCATCGCTGAAATCTTATGCCTAGCCAGAGGCATAAAACGATAGCGCTTGTTGGGAGGCAACCCAATTAGTAAAATTTATTTTGCTTTTTTATTTCTATTCTTGAGTGTTTACACAATTATGCTACTGTTATGATTGTGTTTTTTATGTTTTAATTAGTGTTTGTGCCAAGTAAATTCTTTGGGAACATGTTGGGTGATAGTTGATTTGATCTTGTTGAAAAGTAGAAACTTTTGCACCCAGTAAAACAATTTTAATTTTTCACAGAAGCGCGATAAAATCCTAATATTTGTACACAAGATTTATATACAAATTTCCCACATTGTCCTAATTTTTCAGAATTTTTGGAGTTACAGAAGTATTCGAAGTTTTTAGATTGCTACAGACTATTCTGTTTTTAACAGATTCTGTTTTCTTTGCATTGTGTGCTTATTTTGATGAATGTATGGTTTGTATTGGAGGGCATAAGAGATGGTAAAGTTGGAATATAGTAGATATAATGCAAAATTAAAATATGAATGGGTTTGCAACAATACTTAGAGTAGTGATTTTCTTTGTTATACTAACGGATCTCACGAAGGTTTTGTTGAGTTTTGTGTGATTGAAGTTTTCAAGTTTTGGGTGAGATCACGATGGATGAATAAGGAGCAAGAAGAGCCTAAGCTTAGGGATGCCCATGGCACCCCAAGTTATTATCCAAAGAGGAACAAGAAACTAAGCTTGGGGATGCCCCGAGTGGCATCCCCTCTTTCTTCTAACGACCATTGGTATTTTACTTGGAGCTATATTTTTATTTGTCACATATCAGGAGTTTTGCTTGGAGCATCTTGTATTATATGAGTATTTGCTTGTTTTTATTTTTAGTTTGTGTCATCTATCCTTGCTGAACACACCTATTTGGGAGAGTCAAAATTATGCTATGATTTGTTAGAATTGCTCTATGTGCTTCACTTAAATTTTTTGAGTTATGGAATTGCTCTAGTGCTTCACTTATATCTTTTTGAGCACAGTGTGCTTTAATATTTTTGAAGAATTGCTCTCATGCTTCACTTATATTTATTTAAGAGTTATTAAATTTTTAAGAAATTCTCTCATGCTTCACTTAAATTATTTTGAGAGAAGAAAATTTTTATGCTCATGTTCTTCACTTAGATTTGTTTGAGCTATCAAAAGCAACATATGAAACTAGTCCCAAAGTGATAGTTATTCAAGAGGGATGTAATAAAAACTTTCATGAAGATCATTGGACAAAATAAACTTGATTCTTTGTAATAGTTTTGCGATATGATGATAGTGATATATGAGCCATGTTGATGAGTAATTATGGTTTAGTAAGAATATTGATGTTAAGGTTTGTGATTCCCTATGCAAGTACAAAAGTCAATAGTTATGCAATGAAATTACATCCTACTTGTGGTGCATTATTCGAAGTTAGTTATTCTTAATGCTCGCTTATGAGATTTTTCGTTTCTTGGTTGGATGCTTCTTAATCTTTTGCTAGCCTTCACTTGTACTAAGTGGGATTACTACTTGTTGATATGTATCCAACGTATCTATAATTTATGAAGTATTAATGTTGTTTTATTATCATTCTTGGATGTTTTACAATCATTTTATGCAACTTTATATCATTTTTTGGGACTAACCTATTGACCCAGTGCTAGTTGCTGTTTTTTGCTTGTTTTTTTACTTCCTCCGTTCTGAATTACTTGTCGTAGGTATGGATGTATCTAGATGTATTTTAGTTCTAGATACACCCATTTCTGCGACAAGTAATTTGGAACGGAGGGAGTACATCGCAGGAAATCAATATCAAACGGAGTCCAAACATGGCGGAACTTTTGTGGATTTTTTATGGACCAGAAGACTCCCGATGGGCCAGAGCAGCACCTGGAGGGTGCCCCGAGGGGGCACAACCCACCAAGGCGCGCCCAGGTGGGTTTTGCCCACCTCGGTGGCCTCCCGCACCCCCTCTTTACCCTATAAATTCTCAAATATTCCAAAAACCCTCAGGGGTAAACCTAGATTAGAAGTTCCGCCTCCGCAAGGCTCTGTAGCCACCGAAAACCAATCTAGACCCCGTTTCGGCACCCTGCCGGAGGGGGGAATCATCTCCGGTGGCCATTTTCATCATCCCGGCGGCCACCACGATGAGAAGGGAGTAATCCACCCTCGGGGCTAAGGGTTTGTACCAGTAGCTATGTGTTTAATCTCTCTCTCTCTCTTGTGTTCTTGAGATGCCACGATCTTGATGTATCGCAGGCTTTGTTAATATAGTCGGATCATATGGTGTTTTCCCCTCTCTATCTTGTTGTGATGAATTGAGTTTTTCCCTTTACGATTTCGTTTTTATCGGATTGAATACTTTTATGGATTTGAGAGCACTTGATATATGTCTTGCATATGAATACTCGCGGTGACAATGGGGTATCATATTGATTTACTTGATATATGTTTTGGCACTCAACTCGCGGATTCCCGCGGTGACATTGGGGTAATCTATGCATAGGGGTTCATGCATGTTCTCATCTTTTGTTTCTCCGGTGAAAATCTTGGGGAACTCTTTGAGGTTCTTTGTGTTGGATTGAGTATTATGAATCTGAAATTAGTTGTTGTTATTTTAGTATGAACTCTTGGATAGATCGATCGAAAAGAATAGCTTCGAGGTAGTTTCGTACCCTACAAACGATTTCTTCTTATGTTCTCTGCTAGATAGGAACTTTGGAATGATTCTTCATCGCACTTTGAGGGGTGGTTATATGATCCAATTATATTAGCATTGTTGAGAGATTGCACTAGCGAAAGTACGGACCCTAGGCCTCATTTTCAAGCATTGCAATACCGTTTTTGTGTCTGTTTACTATTTGCTACCTTGCTGTTTTTATTTATTCATATTATAAATATATATTTCTACCATACATATTACACTTGTATCACCATCTCTTCGCCAAATCAGTGCACCTATACAAATTTCCATTGTATTGGGTGTGTTGGGGACACAAGAGATTTCTTGTATTTGATTGCAGGGTCGTTTGAGAGAGATCATCTTCATCCTACACCTCCCACGGATTGATAAACCTTAGGTCATCCACTTGAGGGGAAATTGCTACTGTCCTACAGAACTCTGCGCTTGGAGGCCCAACACGTGTCTACAAGAATAAAGTTGCATAGTAGACATCACTTGTGCACCAAAATCCTTAAACTCAGTTTTGCCATATGAGTCCACTATACCTATGCGGTATTTCCATGCCGTTCTAAGCAAATTTGTATGTGCCATCTCTAATTTTCAAAATAATTTTCCCTTCTGTGTGCTCATACCGCTCATGAAACGGTAGCGGGTGGCTGATATTTTTTTCATGCTAGATATGTTATTCTCAAGATGAGTGTTTATTCACTTGTCATTGCACGAGAGTACGACAAAGGTATTAGGGATGCCCGGTCTCGAAATTAAAAATGAATTTATTTTATGTTGTCCAATAAAAAATTCCTTGAAAAGTGTTGGTATGGACGGTACCCGTGGATTCGGTTAGCCGTGGAATGTGAAAGTATGGTAGAAAAAGGCATAAACTTTTTTTCTGTTTGGGAATCGCCTATGATATATCTAGCATGTAAATTATTGGGAACTACTCGATCGTTTTTGTTGATAGGAAAGGCATGCCACCCAAAATGTTTTATCTATATCTTTTTTCGCTTTGAGCTCTAGCACCTCTACAAATCCCTACTTCCCTCTACGAAGGGCCTTTCCATTTACTTTATGCAATTTTTATTTTTATTTGAGTCTCAATCTTCTCTTATAAAGCACCAACTAAGGGGCACTATAATCGTACTTAAGCATTGGGTGTAGCTGATATGCGAGTGTGTTTCATGAATGGATCAATGATTGAGCATGATGGGCTAGGGATAACTTGCTTTAGTGTTGATATTTTGAAAGACATGGTTGCTTGTTGGTATGCTTGAGTATTGAAATCCTCAGGTCAAAACTACACTATTGCTTTGAATCATATAAAAGTCCAAATGTCCATGCTACAAAAGAAAAGAATTGCGATGAACATGATAGACAACATTCCACATCAAAAATTATATTTTTATCATTTACCTACTCGAGGACGAGCATGAATTAAGCTTGGGGATGTTGGTATGTCTCCAACATATCTATAATTTTTTATTGTTCCATGTCGTTATATTATCATTCTTGGATGTTTTACAATCATTTTATAGCAACTTTATATCATTTTTTGGGACTAACCTATTGACATAGTGCCCAGTGCCAGTTGTTGCTTTTGCTTGTTTTTTTACTTTGCAGAAAATCAATACCAAACGGAGTCCAAACGCATCGAAACTTTTTGGAGATTTTTTCTGGAGCAGAAGACACAAGATGGGCCAAAAAGTACCAGACGGGTGCCCCGAGGGGGCACAACCCACCTGGGCACGCTTGGTGGCCCAGGCGCGCCCCTGGTGGGTTGTGCCCACCTCGGTGGCCTCCCGCATCGCCTCTTTGCTCTATAAATACCTCGAAAATCTTAAAACTGTAGGGGAGTCGACGAACCACAATTCCAGCCACCGCAAAATTCTAGAAACCACAGATCCAATCTATACACCATCACGGTGGGGTTCATCATCCTCATTGGTGCCTCTCCGATGATGCGTGAGTAGTTCATTGTAGACCTTCAGGTCCGTAGTCAGTAGCTAGATGGCTCTCCCCCTTTCTCTCTCTCTCTCTCTCTCTCTCTCTCTCTCTTGTGATTCTCAATACAATGGTCTCTTGGAGATCTATTTGATGTAACTCTTTTTGCGGTGTGTTTGTTGGGATCCGATGAACTTTAAGTTTATGATCAGATCTATTTTATCCATGAAAGTTATTTGAGTTTTGATCTCTTATATGCATGATTGTTTATAGCCTCGTATTCCTTTTTCGAATCTTTGGTTTAGTTAGACCAACTAGATCGATTTTTCTTGCCATGGGAAGAGGTGCTTTGTGATGGGTTCGATCTTACGGTGCTCAATCCAGTGACATAAGGGGACATAACACGTATGTATCATTTCTATTAAGGATAACAAGATGGGATGTATTCCTACATGAATAGATCTTGTCTACATCAATGTCATCGTTCTTATTGCATTACTCTGTTTTTCCATGAACTTAATACACTAGATGCATGCTGGATAGCGGTCGATGTGTGGAGTGATAGTAGTAGATGCAGGCAGGAGTCGGTCTACTAATCTTGGACGTGATGCCTATATAATGATCATTGCCTAGATATCGTCATAATTATTTGAAGTTCTATCGATTGCCCAACAGTAATTTGTTTACCCACTATATGCTATTTTTCTCGAGAGAAGCCACTAGTGAAATCTACGGCCCCCGGGTCTATTCTTTATCATATTTGCCTCCGAGATCTATTTTTGTTCGCTTTTATTTTCAGATCTATTAATCCAAAACCCAAAAATACCTTGCTGCACTTTTTTATTTGTTCTATTTCGCGTTTCCGCAAGATATATTCACCCAATCTACTACAAATTTATCTATCTTTTTACCGAAGGGATTGACAACCCCTCTTACACGTCGGGTTGCAAGTATTTGGTCTTTGTGTGCAGGTACCGTTTACATAGTGTTGTGTGGTTCTCCTACTGGTTCGATAACCTTGGTCTCATTACTGAGGGAAATATCTACCTTAACTGTGCTGTATCATCCCTTCCTCTTTGGGGAAATACCGACATAGTTCAAGCCGCATCAAAACCCTAGATCACAAAACATCTGTCGTCACGCGTGCATCCGGCACCACTGGTACTCGCCCAATCCCGCGCGCCGCTGATTTTGATCCAGGAGAAGGGAAGGTGTTGCCTCCACCCTACGCCGCCAGCTGGACCCTGGCTGCCGCACCTCCACAACTACTATAAGCTCGCCCCACCCCTCCGTGGCCAAGAACTGTCACACGAGTAGCAGGGAGCTACCGCTGTTGTAGGCCACCACTGCCGCGACCCATCACAACATCCAACAGCCTGCGCCGCCGATCCGACCGCCATGGCCCAGGCGCGCTCCACCCAACACGAAGCTCCACACGCCAGCTCCACACGCCATTGCTCCCCCGCGCGCCAAGGACCTGCCCGAGAGCCGCCACCCCACAGAGCCCCTCGCCAGCCCCTCGTCTCGACTCGAGAGGATCGGCCAACACCGTACTGTCGTGCGAGAGGAGAACTCCCCGCTGCTGCTGCCGGTCAGGCTTCGCTTGGCCGCGCCCTATGGCAGCGACGAGGGCAAAGGTGGGAGGAAGGACGGGCCTGGCAACGGGAGGAGATAGTATCGCGAGGGTGGGCTTTAGCGCTAATGTAGTCGAGTGTGAATAAGCAATTCTTGCCTGCACCATAAATTGCATTTCAGCCTTTCAGGTAAAATTTATGTAGTCAACAACAATTTCAATGTCAAAATAGGTCTGTTAATTTAAAGCTGCATAAGTGAAGATCAGTATGACAGGATGCTAAATAGATACTCTGGTGAAAGCAAGAACCGAAATATAAACCATCTGAACACAATAGATCCTGTCTCTCTCTTTGACCTATATTAGGAGCTCTCAATTCCTTTCCATTTTATGTACTTGAGATAAAGAAGTGTGAGGAGGAGTAAAACAGAGAAATGTGGGTATTTGCATACATGAACCAAAACATGTTAAAAGGAATGTCAGTGCATCCTAGAGGTGTTCTTCATCGCTGGTATGCTGGGATTGCCATTGACTCATACGTTGATGCTTCTGGTCGTGTAGAACGGTGCAGCAAATAGCCCTGCACCTTATGAAGGACAGCTACCTCCTGTGTTTTGCCAGGAAGGCAATATCGAACCTCTTGTGTCGCTTATTTAGTCTGGTGAGCACTATTCCTTGTGTTTTGTCATTGTTTTCTTGTACTAGATAACACTGAGAAATTCTGTGATATGCTTCATTATCCTATAAATATCATACTTATAAAAGTCAGCAGTCTTCTCTTATAGATGGATTTCATAAAAAAAATAGCAAAGAGCAAACATAGCATACCTGTTACTGTGCCACCTATTGTGTTCAGATGGTTTATATTTCGGTTCTTGCTTTCACCAGAGTATCTATTTAGCATCCTGTCATACTGATCTTCCCTTATGCAGCTTTAAATTAACAGACCTATTTTGACATTGAAATTGTTGTTGACTACATAAATTTTACCTGAAAGGCTGAAATGCAATTTATGGTGCAGGCAAGAATTGCTTATTCACACTCGACTACATATTTACATTGTGTCCCAACTTCTAGAAACAGTCCTGTCTCTTCCTATGATTTTAGAGATCTATGTAGTCCAAGTACAACTAGAGTAAATCAAATGTAGTTTGTTGTTAAATCGAATGTATCTTGCAGCTAAGTCAAATGCTAAGTTTGAATAGTAGAGATGGTTTCTGCTCCCAAGAAAACAGTATGTTTTTCTCTATCGATTCGTTGCAGGTCTGGCTTCCTTTATCCAAGCTGTTGCGGAGTTGATGAAGTCAATCAATGGAAATTTGTGTTGCTCTCAGGAGTCCACACTTTTCTGATTAGCTGATTCCGTGCAAGCAAGGTTGCCCGTTAGTCAAACCTAATTTCTATGTCTGCTAAATATCAAAATTTCTGTGTCACTTATTTCGTAGTGTGTGTGCAATTTGGAACTTATGTATCTGGTTGGTTTGGTCATTGATCTTATTTAGTTTTATTCATGTTGCTTGGAGTAATATTTTGGCACAAAAACCTCTCCATTTCAATCATTCTCTTGTTTATATTGTTCATGTAGAAGGAATTATTTTCTTACTTTATTTGTACATTCATTCTGATTTTCTAACAGGACTAGACCTTTTTTTCCAAAGTAGCTGTTCTTCCATTCAGATCCATAATAAGATTCTGAAAAGCTAGTTTCTGTCGTAACAGACTTAGGTTTTTCATTTGATGAAATCAAAAATCTTTACCTAATAATAAAGCAAATTGGGTTTCTTTCGTCCGTCATGGCATTTTTTAGAAAAGTCCCTCTATTTCATAGAATTCAACCCGCAGTTCTGTTTTAAGTTAAAACGCACAAAAGTCCCTGTCTATTCTTGAAATCAACCCGCCGTCCGGATTTAAGTCACACCTGAACCGTTATTTTACATTTTTTTTAAAAAAACCCCGATGTTTTAGGTAATTCATCCGCGGATCATATTTAACTCAAACAAATGCTTTTTAAAATCATCCATATCATTTAAACCGTAACTCCGATTTGAACATGTTATATATGAAATTTGATTAGAAAAATATGTAGAATATGAATATGAGATTATTTTTTCCTGTTAGGTATTTTAAAATATTATTTTGGAATATATTTGAATCAAACCAAATGATTTTTTAAATTATCTGTATCTTTTAAACCGTGGCACAGTAACAGGTATGCTATGTTTGCTCTTTGCTATTTTTTTATGAAATCCATCTATAAGAGAAGACTGCTGACTTTTATAAGTATGATATTTATAGGATAATGAAGCATATCACAGAATTTCTCAGTGTTATCTAGTACAAGAAAACAATGACAAAACATAAGGAATAGTGCTCACCAGACTAAATAAGCGACACAAGAGGTTCGATATTGCCTTCCTGGCAAAACACAGGAGGTAGCTGTCCTTCATAAGGTGCAGGGCTATTTGCTGCACCGTTCAACACGACCAGAAGCATCAACGTATGAGTCAATGGCAATCCCAGCATACCAGCCATGAAGAACACCTCTAGGATGCACTGACATTCCTTTTAACATGTTTTGGTTCATGTATGCAAATACACACATTTCTCTGTTTTACTCCTCCTCACACTTCTTTATCTCAAGTACATAAAATGGAAAGGAATTGAGAGCTCCTAATATAGATCAGAGAGAGAGAGAGACAAGAGTAATACATGTTACTGACATAAGAACTTATGGCCACATGAACATCACAACCTCTGATTACATCCATTATGTGTGAAGGTGTCAGGTCCATGCTCAAGTTATAGCTGCTCTACCATTTTAAATTTCATATTCTTAACAAAGAGAAAAATGTCGAGTTGGCTCCATTGCAACCCTACAACGGAAGTAAATTTCAATGAAAAGCAATTTGCTGAAGTGCTTTAAAAAGCTCTCGTCTGTCAATCATGAAGCTCAAATATAAAGACAACCACACAAACCACAACAGTAAGATCATGAAAGCTGAAATTTATAGACAAGCACAACCAGATCACTGCAAAATGTATTTAGCCGAAATTTACAAGCTGTTTTACACGATCTCAACCTACATTTGGCGACCAATCTGGACAGCTGAGGTCCGAAATCTAAAGCACCAAGCCAACCAATCTCATCATCTATGAAAGAATTGTGTGACATCCCTGGACCAAATCCTCGCAACGAAACATTCCGTTCCAGCACCACACCCCCTCGGCTCTCAAGAGCGCACCGAAATCCAACAAAGAATCTTGAAATGAGTGGTTGTACCAATTGTGGGGATGGGGAAGACGTCAATTACAGGAAGGGGGGCGACGGAGGCGCGCGC
The DNA here is from genome assembly GCF_003073215.2 of Triticum urartu. NCBI lineage: Eukaryota > Viridiplantae > Streptophyta > Magnoliopsida > Poales > Poaceae > Triticum > Triticum urartu. Next base: position 17,476 of record NW_024115364.1, read on the forward strand.
GCGCGTCAGAGGAAGCCGAGGAGGACGGCGGCGCCGAGCACGAAGAGCCAGACGATGTGGACGAGCAGGAGCGCCTGGCCGGAGACGGGCGCGGAGCCGGCGCCGACCTCGCAGTAGCCGCGCCGCGCCACCCGCGCGCCGGCGCAGGCGGCCTCGGGGCAGCCGCACCAGTAGGTGACGCCGTCGGCGCCGCAGACGGGGTCGGGGCGGAAGCACCGCACGGGGCAGAGCGCGACCTCTCCCCCGCCCCCGCCGTCCAGCGGTGCGGCGTCGAGGGACGCCGCGCAGGGCTCGGCGGCGGGGTCGGAGGCCGCTAGGGTTGGGGAGAGGAGGAGCAGCGCGAGGGCCGCGGCGAAGAGGAGGAAGCGGGCGGGCGCGGGCGGGGCGGAGGGCGACATGGCGGCGTCGCCGGCGTCCACCCGGCGGCGGGGGGGCGGGCCGGGGGCAAGGGGCGCGGCGGGGGCGAGGAGCTTCGGGGCCGCCGAGGCGACGCGTCTGGGCGGGGGTGGGTGGGGGGTTGTGCCTTGCCCGCTCGGTTGGACTTAGCTGGCTCGCGCTGGCCGTTGGCGACTGCCTTTTCAATTTCCTTCCTTCGAGAGAGAGCAAAGCGAGACGCGTTACGCGTATGCGGACGTGGGGTTGGCCGCCTGCCGGGCGCCAGCCCCTGCCTTGTCTTGTTCCGCTTTACTGCGTCCGAGAATAGAATTCCCACACGTTCCGGTCGTTTCCTAATGTTTTTGACCGCACGAATGCTTCGCCTCCAAGGACGCACAAATGCAAAAAGGATGAGGATCTACTGCTAACTAAATGTAGGGAATTAATAAAGGAAAACATTAATAAACCGCATAAAGCACAACATTAAATTTGCACCGGAGCTTGTTTGGTTGTAAAAACAAAACAGAACCTTCGAGAAAGAATGGAAAAGGCTCCCCCCTCCCCTCGCAAAGTAGACAAAGAGAAATTGGACAACATAAGTCGCACAAAATCACTAATAACGACACGACTACGCTGCTGAGCATGAGCATTGTGGAGCCAGAAGACGACGCCACGCCATGACAATAAGCACCTGAGCTCCACGACGGTGTCCCCCGAGAGGGTAACGAGGCGAAGCGTCACCGTTGCTGAGTCCGAAGGGACGGACATGGGTTTCACCTCAGAGCACAAGCAGGGGAAGGGGAACCGCAACGACGCCTTCAAGTGGATAGCAGATCGCGAAGTTTTCGTTTGGGAACCCGTCATTGCCACTCGAGGCACCAAAGCCACTGAACCAACCCTTTGGGGAAGACCCACCGAAGTCCGGTCTTCAAATCCACATATGGGCGATACCACTGCCCCTGCAAGAGAACGAGCCATGGCCACCCATAGCATGAGCACTGCAGAGCCAAAAGACAACGCCACACCATGATAATAAAGCACTTGAGCTCCACGACGGTGCCCCCAGGAGGGCAACGAGGCAAAGTGTCCTCGTTGCCGAGTCCGAAGGGACGGAATGGGTTTCCCCTCGAAGCACTGGCGGGGGAAGGGGAACCGCACTGATGCCTTCAAGAGGATAGCGACACCTGCAGGTGTCGCCTCCATCAACGAAAAATCATGGAGTTTTCACTTGGGAACCCGCCAGTGCGACTCGAGGCACCAAGGCCACTAAGCCCACCCTTGAGGAAAGACCTACCGAAGTCCAGGCCTCCAAATCCACATCTGGGTGATACCAGTACCCCTGGAAGAGAACGAGCCATGGCCACCTATAGCCTGGCCGGCCCAACCCGGACTCGCCCATGCCCTCACTGGCCAAGCCTAGGACCGCCGGCAATCTCCACCCAACCATGCCGAGTCGGGACGGCGGACAACACCATTGGCAGAGCCCCCCCATGCATGGACAAGTGGCAACCGTCCATAAGCCGATAACTCTAGTGGCGCCCCAAATATGGTGTATAATGTCTCGCCAAATGAATTGATGTACAATGTCTCGCTAAGAGCATATTTTAAGTTCACACTGTTTTGTCATAGCATGCTATTTTTTTCATTGCATATAACCCATATTTTACTGACCATATAAGTCAAAGTTTGACATGAAAAACAAAGTGGATTTCATGTACATATGGAGGTAGTATAAAGCATCATTTCAATCTAAGAAGCCTAAATTATTGCACTAGAAATATATCGTGCATGTCTCGCAGCATCCAGTGACCTGCAAACTTTTTGTCATGCTGTAACTCAAATTTGGGTCATGTTCGGAGCCAAAAATTTAAGCCATGCTAAAAACGCATAATGTTTCGCAGGCTGATGAAGTTTCTTCTGTCCTGATGTCTGCCAAATGGCAGGCAGTGTCTGACAGTTGGAGACTGTACATGCTTTGACAGTTGGGCTGTTCATTTGTAAAGCGCACAGGGCGTGCAGAGGAATACTACCTTTCTTCAACCAGGATTAACCCCTAAACCAAACCATCCATTTGTGCATGCGATGCGAGCGATACCTTTCTTGGCCGTGTTCTATGCTTTCGACGATTCGCAAGAGGGTGGCAGACATGAGACATCCTGCCGACACATGCGTGTTCTTCTCCTATACAACACATGTGCACTTTCACAAGCTTTTTGTGTGTGTTGGGTAAGCCTGTTCATCCTTCACGAGCCCAAATATACATACAAGATGACTCCTTCCTTCTCCCCTCCAGCCAATGGCTTAACGCACATTCATCAGAACCTGAAGAGCACAAGCCAAATAAGATACCCCTCCTCCACTGTCCAGCATCAAACTTTCCATGGGGCATCCTTCCTGTCGCCCTCGTAGCATCTACCGCCCATCAGTACCTACGTGCTCATTTGGTCAGCGTCCATCCCCTCAACCGCTGCCTGAGCTGAAGCCATGGCCTGCTCCAGTAAACCATCTGGAACCTGTTAAGAAGAACCTGTATGCCAAGTGAGCAGAGAGGTCAGTTCCATACCCATGTCAAAAATCTGTAGACGGTTTTCTCTTCATCTTTTTGTTTATTTAGTCATTTCTGGGTGGGTGTATGCCACTACCTTCTGATGCTGACATTTTGATCCAGCTCAACTCCAACTCAAAAGCTTTGTCCCTGGCCTCATCATGAACTCCATGTATGCTGCATTTGACAAATTCTGAGCTGCTGCATTCGACAAACTATGAGTGTGGAGTTTGTGCAGATTATAGCACTAGCCTGTTTCAGGTATGTTTACTCCTTTTCAGGTATAGACAAATATAGAAGGAACATACTTCCATCTTTTTTGGTTTGCATTGTTCAACTGCCGCCTTTTATTTCTTTCGAAAAAGTGTGGCATATGCAGTCTAAGATTCTAAGCTAATAGGATACTGCTATCACCTGTTTGGTTATTGGAAGATAATCTTTTCACTATCATTGGTATACATAATTATACCAGTGAAATGTTGGTTCCAAAAAAAAACCAGTGAAATGTTGGTACCAACTACTGATATACTATAACCCCTCAAAAAAAACTACTGATATACTATTGATTTTAAATAGTACTCCCTCCGTTTCAAAAATAATTGAAGTTCTAGGATTGTCCTAGGTCAAAATTTATTAAGTTTGACCAAGTCTATAACAAAATTTATCAACATCTACAAAACCAAATTTACTTCATTAGATTCATTAGGAAATGACTTATTTTATTATATATATTTGATATCATAGATCTTTGTGCATTTTTCTATAGACTTCGTCAACTTTAAAAGGTTTGACTTAGAAAAATCCTAGAACTTCGATTATTTTGGAATGGAGGGAGTAATAGTAGTAGTCTATTGTAATTTGCAATAGAAGACAGACTCAACAAAGAAAAGCACCCAGTGAATAATTGGAGGCAACAACCTTACGTTTCTGCCGCCTATCTTACTTTGCCCAGCGCATGACCAAAGTATGCTTGTGTTCATGATTCTATTTTTGGTGGGGGACTTATGTTCAAGATTCAATGTATGAACACTACAAGTTTCAAAATCACAAAATACTTAAAAATTTTGAGCAATTTTTTTCTTCGAAAAGAGGCGCTTTATTACTTAAAAGGTTTAAGCATTACACCCGGCCTCTGCATAACTAAGATGCACACAGCCAACAAAGTCATCATGACAAGCCAAAATAAAAGTAGAAGGCGAAATACAAAGATGAATATTTGTATGACACCTAAACGGTAGGAGGCCCAATCCTAAGATCATGCTGCCACCCATATTGGGTAAAAGTGTTCCTCACCGCAACCTCCAATCGTGTACACACCTCCGTAAACAGGTCTCGATTCTCCACTCGCTGTAGAGAGGACCATAAACGAAGCATCCCGGTACATCTGTAGATAACCTGCATAAGGAAAGTACTTTTATCATTAAAAACATTATCATTTCTACATAGCCAAAGCGACCAAATCACGGCAAGCGCTCCCACCCTGAGAAGAATTCTAAACTTGTGATCAATCCCATGTAACCAGTTGCCAAATATATTAGCAACACTACACGAAGGATACAAAGCCAGAAGCTATCTGGATGACTGACCATATAGAACGAGCCAATTTACAATGAAAGAACAAATGTTTTATTGTCTCATCATGCGGACAAAATACACATTGTGTACTTCCATGCCATTCCTCTTAATAAGAGCAATTGACAAACAATCTCATTCGTACATACCATCAGTATATTTGAATGAGCTGCATCTATTGAAGTATTGAACAAGTGTTTGCAAGTTATGCAAATCGTAAGAAATGAGCATGTGGACTGTAGTGACAACAAACGTACAAGACTCTGAACTTCCGAAGAGGCATGTAGAGCAGTTGCCCATCCCTATCATAACCTCAAAGAATGAGCCAATGCGCATTTTTGGCTTTGTTCTTTTGTTTAGGATGGGTCGCCTTGTGGACTTCTGCTCTGTTTTGTTTTCACTTTGCTCTGTAAAAGTCGCGTCATTTCGATGCTTTCTTCTTCTAATACACAATGGCACGGAGTCAGGTTCAGTGTTTGAGAAAACAACAAAGGTCCGAGAATAACACCGCAACCGAATAAAGGCCTAACACGACAGAAGTCTAGTCACACTCATGTCTCCGGCAATTATGGAGTGAATTACAAAAAACAACCACATTTTAAGTTCACATCCGAATTTGCCACCACATTCTTTAGGCGCCCCAAAAATCTACCAGTTTCCTCGCTAATTTTTTTAATAAACACTAATAATCGATTTGGATGATTTAATCCAATTTCTGACAGAAAGGACCCGCCTGTAAGTGCTGACATGGCACCAAAAGTCAAAAAAAACATGTTGACTGTTAAATTAGACAGAGGGCCCACTGGTCAGGAACCCCTCCCCCACGATCCCACGAGCTCCACATCTAGAGCCGCCCGTGTGTCCTCGACCAGATGGCCGGCGCCGCCCAGCGACCTCTCCTCATGTGCTCCGCCCCTCACGTCTTCTCCCTCCTGGCGTCGGCGAGATCCACCGCCCCACGTCCCATCACGCACAACCACATACCGGATCCCGTGATGCAACCCCTTCCCTGCCCCGACGATATGTCTCCTCCTCTCGGGCGTGCGACGAGCCTGTCCCCAGCTCCGATCTCTTCGCGTGCGGCGGCGTTGCGGTTCCTGATCGAGGCTTGGGTGCCCGCTGAGGAGCAACCTTGCGTGCTGCGGCCGCCGAGCTCTTGGGCCGGGGCGCCGTGACCAGGGAAGCCCTCCTGTGGCTGCCCTTCTCCCCCGAGGCCACCGGCGTGGCTGTCGGAGTTGCTTTCCGAGCCCCTCTATCGACGCCTATCTTCCCTCCGACGGTGATTGTGCTCACAGGCACAACAACCTCCCTGCAAGGGCTCCATTGTAATCTAATTTTGTTTCTAGGGTGATTTTTGCAATTTTTCAGGGACCCTTTTGTTAGTTCAGCTGATGACTCGTGGACCCTTTTTAGGGTGTTGACTGTTTTATGCCATGTCACTGCTTATAGGCGGGCCCTTTATGTCAGAAATAGGATTAAATCACCCCAAATCGATCAATAGTGTTTATTGAGAATATTAGCAAGGGAACTGGTTGATTTTTGGGGCGCCCAAAAAATATGGTGGCAAATTCGGATGTGAACTTGAAATGTGGTGGTTTTTTGTAATTCACTCGCAATTATGCACCATTTAGGTAGACTGTCTTACCTTAGCCACCAGTAGAGTGTACAAAGATGAACATACACTGCCACACAATCTGCCAACTCTTTTACAGAAATGGTTTACCTGTAGACCCTGGCGCATCGCTGTTTTAGAGTATTAATCATATAAAGACATTGCCAGGGTGTGAAGGTGTAGGTGCTTGCTTTTCATAACTGGCAGCTTCTGTTCTTCGCTGTGCTAACACTTTGCCAACCATTTTCCACCAGACCAGCAAAAGTAGTCCATATGTAAAGACACAGAGCTTCCCTATCAATAGAAAGTGAGGTTTGCTAAGGTATTGAGGCATGGCCAATGCATAGCATTAGGATAATGCTCCGCAGGCCATGTAGGATCGGATGTCAGGAAAAATAGGTTTGGATGATGTAGTGAGATCATCGACAAGAGTCGGGTGCTTGAGAAGAAAAATGTATTGCCCGGTGCATAAAGTTAAAATAGTTGAAGGGAAGAGTAGAAATGCATGTAAGTAAGAGTCTGTTTTTCTATTCTTTAATGAGGCCCATTAGTAGTAGGTTGCGTTAGAAAAAATAATAATATAAATGTGTCAACCTATTTTTTATCATATGTCATCTGTATTCATATAACACTATTATACATGCCGTGAGTGGACCCTGCAATTAGCATCCCGAACCATCTGTGAGATGATAAAAAGTGCCAGTGACAAAAGAGAGACAGTTGAGCAGAGAGAGTTCAGGAAATAATCCCTTAATTACGAACTGTTCAGTGATAGTGCATGCTAAGTCACCGCACTGTCCAATGATAGACAACTCATCTCCCTTACTTGGATGAAGCGGTTGGTGCTCCTAGCTACTACGTACTCCGTCCGTTTCTAAATATCTGTCTTTTTAAAGATTTCGAATGAACTACCACATATAGATGTATATAAACATATTTTACAGTATAGATTTACTTATTTTATTCTGTATGTAGTCATCTGTTGAAATCTTTAGAAATACAAATATTTAGACACGGAAGGAGTACTTACTTAAACAAAGGCCTAATCAGCGGGCTGCAGGCACCACACTAATTATGCTTAGAAAGATCCCACGTATCAGTCGACAGGTCGGGAGCAAACATGTGGCACCAGGAATTGTTAATTTGACTTTCCTAGACTTGACTGGCCACTCACAGGGTCGCCTTTGTTTTCTCCCGCGACGGCTAAGCTGAAGACCCCGACAAATCTCATTAGCAAGGACTACTCCTAATTAACAGCGGAGACTAATCAGGCACAGCAGTGTGACCAATGCCGCTGCGTCTGCGTGCGCGTGCGCGTGCTCTAGTCAAGAAGACGGTCCAATTCACACTTGAGTGTGCATGCAGGCCCATAAACCATGGAGCATTTGTTGCTGTTGTCGTCTCAGGGCGTCACCATGTTGAACCCATCCAGTAAACAAGCTTAGAAAAAGTAAACAAGCCTACTGGTGCTAATCAGTACTCCAGTCTAGCATTATACATTGACACAGGAGCACTCTTTCAACATTAGCTGAGAGGTACTCCTGTTGACTCGAGAAACGCAGGTCTTTTTCCCTGCTTCCTAGCCTAAACAACCCAAAGAAAATCAGGTTTAGATGCTGTTACGTACTCCAGCTCAGTGTTGTCGCTCGATCGGCGTGGCAGCATAAGTAGCTGAGCTTAGCTGCAGGGATTCAGACACCGGCGCAGAAGACAGGCGATAATCGGTTCACACTCTCTGACCACACTTTGATCTCTGTTGGGCTACTGACAGAGCCGTGGTAGCTCGAGCTCAAGCTCGCTGCCAGCATGGGGGCGGATGGAAAGAAGCCGTACGTGATCGCGGTGATCATACAGGTGATCTACACCGGCATGTTCGTCGTCTCCAAGGCGGCGTTTAACCAGGGGTTCAGCACCTACGTCTTCATCTTCTACCGACAGGCGGCTGCGTCTCTCCTACTGCTGCCTCTCGCCATTGCCCTCGACAGGTAACTGTCTAAAACTTGTTCTGCTTGAGCTAGACCCCTCTAGCGTTAGCAAGAGAATCATGTTTTTTTTAAAAGGAGGACGACCCCCGGCCTCTGCATCTGGACGATGCATACGGCCACAACAAGAGAATCATGTAAGAATTGGGCACTGATTTTGCAGGAAAAACGCGCGGTCAATGTCGTTCCGGTTGCTCCTGAAGCTGTTCATGTTTGCCTTGATCGGGTAACTAATTAAGCAACCCATGCTTCTCGATCTCATCACAAGCTGTTTATGTGCAACAAAGTGGAGAACTGGAGATGAATGGCTGATCGATGTTAATATGGTTTTGCTTTCAGGACAACATTTAGCTTGAATCTGTACAACGTGAGCCTCAAGTTGACATCTGCAACCGTGGGCTCTGCAACCAGCAACTCCATGCCCGTGGTCACCTTCTTCATAGCGCTTCTGCTGAGGTACCAATTTACCCAGCCTGCTGTACTACTTTAGTTAGTACTAGTACAGTACTACGTAGTGAGTTAGTGACATGTACACTTGGCTGGCCACAGGATGGAAGTGGTGAAGCTGAGGAGCCCGTCGGGCATGGCCAAGGTGGCCGGCGTGGGGCTCTGCCTCGCCGGGGTGCTCGTCATCGCCTTCTACGTGGGGCCGTCCCTGAACCCGGTGAACCACCACCGCGTCTGGGCTGCCGCGACCGGAGACGCCGGCGCGACGAGGGGGACGTGGATCATGGGCACGTTCCTCATGGTGCTCGCCAACGTGACGTGGTCCGTGTGGATCGTGCTGCAGGCCGCGCTGCTCAAGGAGTACCCCAACAAGCTGCTCGTCACGGCCACGCAGTGCGTCTTCAGCGCCGGCCAGTGCTTCGTCGTCGCCGCGGTCGCCGAGCGGGACTTCTCCAGGTGGCAGCTCCGCTTCGACGTCACCTTGCTCGCCGTCCTCTACACCGTAAGGCTTCTTCTTAATTCTCCGTCCTGTCAATGGCGATGAACTCCTGGCGATGGATTGGCGCATGGGGTGGACCGGAGGCTGATGTGTGGGTTGATTCAGGGGTTCGTGGTGACGGGGGTGTCCTACTACCTGCAAGCATGGTGCGCGGACATGAAAGGGCCGGTCTTCCTCGCCGTGTGGACCCCGCTCTGCTTCGTCCTCACCATTTTCTGCTCCTCCTTCTTCCTCGGAGAGATCGTCCACCTCGGCAGGTACGATCAACAGCTAGCTTTCAAGCTCCAACTGCACTGCTGATCTACACACGGCTGCTGAACTTCAAGTTCATTTGTTCTTCTTCATCATCAATTTTTGCAGTATCTTGGGTGGAATTCTTCTGGTTGGAGGTCTGTACAGCGTGCTGTGGGGTAAAAGCAAGGAGAACCGGATTGCGCCATGCGGCGAGGCGAATATGATCCATGGCGTGGAGGGCGAGAATTCTGCAGATGATGAGGAGAAGAATGAGAGGAGCAACCAAGTTAACGGGGACAGGGAGCACGATAAGGAAGAACCGACATCGCCGGCTGAACAAGTCTGATTTGATCGATTAAAGGAGGCTCCCTCTATCTCATGCGATGCATCCATTATTCGAGCAACTATGAATTATATTCAACTCAATACACAAAGAAGAGGAACGGCCAACGGCCCTAATTAATTGGGTTTAACTGTACTCTTTGGCTAATTCTTAGTTGCTTAAGTTTTTACAAATCCCGGTCACCTCAAATTGCATATATCACTAGGCCTTACACTGTAATCTCTGAAGGTGTGCAACTTGTAGCATGTATGTTATATGTGGAGTAACTTGGACATGGCAATGGTTGGATGTTGCTCCAAAGGATTACAAATAGGGTCTAACTATATCTCCTCTAGATGTGAGATAATATCTCACATCTAAGTATGATATCAACACTGTTTGTGGCCCCTTTTATTTGTTTGTTTGGTCAAAAAATCTAAGTAGTGCACGTCGCAGAGCGACCATTCCGTGTGGTGGGCGTGTGCACGCTGTTACTTGAGTGTGTCGCAATCGAACTACACTAGAATGCAGTGCCGACGATACAGAACGCTACAGTAGCATGCATGCTGATACTGCGCTGTGCTACAATACATATCCTTTGTTTTTGCTATAAAGTAGAGCTAAACTTCTACATTATTTTTTCTTTCGAACAAGCACACTGGCCATGTGTTCGCTACAAGACAATGACAAAGTTACTTTTTCATGCTACTGTGACCGATGCAAATGGTCAGTACACATTTTTTTAATCAAGCTTCATGCTAACTTATAACAAATTAACCAGGCAGACAAGCATAACAAATAATCCTGGCAATTGGATGTAATTTTTTTTGGCAAGCTATATGAAAATAAAAATAGGTAATTCGACACAAATTGAATTAAACTGACAACTAGAGTGTAATGTTTCTGGCAAGCTATATGAAATAAAAATGTCGGGTCCAGTTGCGAGTCATGGGTGGACTTGCAACTCGGGCAAAAAAAAGTATCCAGTTGCGTGTCAACGATGGAGTTGCAACTTAGACATAGAAAAGGATTAGGCCTAGTTGCAAGTCATGGTTGACTTGCAACTGCAACAAAAGAAGATCAAGGGACCCAGTTGTTAATCGATGGTTGTCTTGCAACTGGAACAAAACAAGGGCGTACCCAGTTGCGAGTCGATGATTGACTTGACACTAAAACAAAAAAGTCAATTGCTAGTTGCGAGTCGGTGATGGACTTGCAACCGAGGCGTGTATTCAAATTCTGTTTATCAATAAAAAATGATCAAGTGCCCACTTGCATGTGAATGATGGAGTTGTTATTGAAAAGGAAAATTGCCGGCCTAGTTGCGAGTCGATAGTGGATTTGCAACTAGAGAAAAGAAAGATCGAACCGAGTTGCAGGTGGATGGTGGACTTGCAATTGGGTGAAAAATATTGGGTCCAATTGCGAGTCATGAGTGAACTTGCAATTGGGCAAACAAGATTAAGAACCCAGATGCTTGTCAATGGTGGACTTGCATCTGGGACAAAAAAAGGTTGGGCCTAGTTGCGAGTCAATGATTGACTTGCAATTGCAACCAAATAAAAGATCAAGGGGCCTAGTTATAAGTCGATGGTTGACTTGCAACTGGAGCCAAAAAAGTCAAGCCCTACTCGCGAGATGGTGCTGGACAAGCAACAAAGGCGCGTATTCACAAATGGTTCAACAATAGAAATGTTTATCAAATAAAATGCCCGCTTGCATCTCAATGGTGGACTTGCAACTGGAAAAGAAAATTATGGTCCTAGTTGTGAGTCGATAGTGTATTTGCGATTGGATAAAAATATGGTTGAACTCAGTTGCAAGTCAATGGTGGACTTGCAATTGGGTCAAAAAAATCTCACGGCCAATTGCGAGTCATGACTGAACTTATAACTTGGACAAAACAAAAAATTAAGGACCTAGTTGCATGTCAATGATGGACTTGCAACTGGGACGAAAAAGGGCCAGACCCAGTTGCAAGTCGATTGTTGACTTGTAGCTACAACTAAAAACGATCAAAGATTGTCCAGCAAACTGGAATAAAACAAGGGTGTGTCCAGTTGCGAGTTGATGATTAACTTGCAACTGGAACCAACAAAAATCATGAATATTAAAAAATAAAAATAGGACAAAAAAATAAAAAGAGAAAAATGAACAAAAAAAAATGGTTGGAAGCTTCTCCCAAAACCGGTACTTCATTGGTCAGCTCATTCACACACATACGCTCCAGGCAGACAAAAACCAAACAACTGACAGGAAGCTCTTACAAAGGACACACAACGACTGACACACTTTTCTCTCCCCCCAAAAAAAAAAATTTACGCTTTCTCCTGGCTGAAAGCCCACAAAGCACAAAAACGGGGGACCCATATAAGAAACAAAAAAAGCCTACAACCGTACAACGGGCAGGCAGGTGTACGCACTTCTTTTTTTGACGGTTAACGAAACCCACACAGCGACAATAACAAGAGGCGATCCTCAAAAAAACAAAAATAGACAACAACAAGAGGCCACGAGCGAAAAAAGGCCACAACTGCCATGTGCGGACGAGCGACACAGTATACGGGCCGCCCCACCTCTTATGGACCTAACACGGGCCGCCGCGCGTGACAAACGCGACACGAGCGAGGGCGCATACGAGCCGAACAAGCTGTACGAATCTTAAAAGACAAACAAGATCGAACGGTTATAAACTTAGATGTGAGATAGCTATTTCACATCTAGATATGAAATAGCAAACCCGTTACAAATATGGTTGCGATTTATAGAAGTCCGATGCAAATCAATAGACCGTGATACAGGATTTTGCATGTTCTATGTATTGCAGGGTTGCCTCATTATTCAGTTTTTTTTCATTTTCCTTTTACATTGGTTTTCATGTTTTTTCCCTGTTTTCCCTTTTTGTTTTTTGAGAAGGTTTTCTTCATTTTTGTTTGGTTTTATTTTTTTTCTCCATTTTTTGTTTGCTTTTCATCTCTATTTTTTTATGTTTGTTTTTGTTTTCACTCTACAATTTCATATATGTCAAAAACATTTTTTCTCAATAAGTGATCAACATTTTATATATACACGTTCAACATTGTCTGAACGCTTATTCAACATTTTCAAATACATATTCAATATTTTTTTTCAAATACTTGTTCAATATTTTTCAAGTACTTGTTCAATATTTTTCAAATAATTATTCTACATTTTTAATACTTATTCTACATTTTGAAATACTTGTTCAATATTTTTCAAATACTCGTCAACATTATTATTACTTATTCTATATTTTGAATACTTATTCAACATTTTTTAATACTTATTCAACAGTTTTCAAATACTTGTTCAACATTTTTCAAATATTCGTTCAACATTTTTAATACTTATTCAATATTTTTAAATGCTTGTTAAACATTTTTTTCAAATGAGTTTTAAAGATCATTTTTATAATATATATATATATATGTAGAATATTTAAAATTATAAAAAAGTACAAAGATAAGGCAAAATGATAACAGAAAACAGAAAAAAAAACAGGCCTTTGCCTCCCGCGCGGCTTGGCCGGCCCATCTGGGCTCCCCGACACGAGGCGTCCCATGTGCTCGCTTAAAGCGAGAAATAGGGGTGCCCAAAAGAATTTGGGTACATCTGTACACCCATGCCCTATGATGGATCCGCCCTTGATGGGGAACCAATGCATACATAAATGTAGAACCTATATTGGAGAGGTATTCTACTTATCAAAGAACACATCATTTCTGATACCAAATAGCCCAACACAAGGTTGTGTACCTGATAAGTAATTTTTATTAGCATCCTGCAACTAATTTCCAAACAATATACGCATGCTACGATGTGTGAATAAGTTGGATGCCATCTAGATAGTAGACCAAACAGCTTGATCACACTTGCACTCGAAAAAGAGAAGTTTGAGTGACTGATATTAAACATTTTTTGTATACACGTTCAACATTGTCCGGACGCTTATTAAACATTTTTCAAATACGCCTTCAACATTTTAATAGTTATTCAACATTTTTCAAATACTTGTTCAACATTTCTAATACTTATTTAACATTTTTCAAATGCTTGTTCAACATTTCTCATATACCCATTCAATATTTTTTAATACCTTTTCAACATTTTTTAAATACTTTTTTTAACATTTTCAAATACTTGTTCAACATTTTTTAATACTTGTTCAACATTTTTCAAATATTTGTTCAACATTTTTAATACTTATTCAACACTTTCAAATACATGTTCAACATTTTCTAAATGTGTTTTTGAAGAGTGCTTTTTGTAACATATAAATATATATACGTGTAAAGTATTTTTAATGTATAAATAAAAGTACAAAAATGGAGCCAAAAATGAGAACAAGAAACAGGTCGTGGCTCCCGCGCTACTGGGCCGGCCCGTGTGGGGCTCCTCCCAACGCGAGCGCAGCAACTTGCTCGCTGAACGCGAGAAAAAGCAGCTACTATCAGACTTGGTCTATCTCTTGCAGTATCAAAAGACTGAAGCCTTCGTCAATTGGATGTGCAGAATGTGTTTCTTCATGGCGTTATAGAGAAGAAGTGTATATGAGACAACCTCATGGGTATGAGGTGAAGAACAAGCAACACTATGTGTGTAAACTTGACAAGTCTCTGTATGGGTTGAAGCAAGCACCCAGAGCATGGTACCCTAGGCTAAGTGAAAAACTTCAAAAACTTGACTTCAAACCATCAAAAGCTGACACTGCATTGTTTTTCTATAACAAAGGCAAGATCACCATTTTTATGCTTGTGTATGTTGATGATATCATTGTGGCCAGCTCTTCACAGGAAGCAACTGCAGCACTATTGGAAGACCTTAAGAGGGATTTTGCATTAAAAGATCTTGGTGGCTTGCACTATTTCTTGGGAATATAGGTAAAGAAGGTAAAAGATGGTATACTTCTGGCCCAAGAAAAATATGTTTCAGATATGTTAAAATGAGCAGGTATGATGAATTGCAAAATAGCAAATATGCCTCTCTCTCTCTCCACGTCTGAAAGACTCTCAAAGGAAAGTGATGAACCATTGGGAGCTAATGAGTCCACAAATTATAGAAGTGTGGTAGGTGCACTACAGTACTTGACTTTGACAAGCCTGATATATCTTTTCCTGTCAACAAAGTATGTCAGTTTTTGCACTCTTCTGCACTTGAACATTGGACTGCAGTGAAAAGAATTCTCAGATATCTCAAAGGAACTATGAGTATTGGACTCAAGTTTACCAAATCAAGCTCTACTCTGGTGAGTGCCTTCTCAGATGCTGATTGGGCAGGCTGCCCTAATGATAGGAGGTCCACATGTGGCTTTCTGTTTTCTTTGGTCCAAACTTGATATCATGGAGTGCACGCAAACAGGCCACCGTGTCACGATCCAATACAGAGGTTGAGTACAAGGCGTTAGCCAATGCCACAGCTAAAATTATATGGTTTCAAACTGTACTTGATGAAGTAGGTGTGACTCACTCACCAATTCTATGCTTATGGTGTGACAACATTGGTGCCACTTATCTTTCAACAAATCCAGTGTTTCATGCAAGGACAAAACACATTGAGGCTGACTATCATTTTGTACGTGAAAGAGTAGCCAAGAAGCTACTGGACAGTCGGTTCATTCCCACCAATGATCAAGTTGCGGATGGTTTTACCAAGGCCTTATCATGGCGCAAGTTGGAAGACTTTAAGAGCAATCTAAACTTGATAAGTTGTGATTGAGGGGGAGTGTTAGAAAACATATATTGTAACATGTATATGAAGGAAATATGCCCTAGAGGCAATAATAAAGTTATTATTTATTTCCTTATATCATGATAAATGTTTATTATTCATGCTAGAATTGTATTAACCGGAAACATAATACATGTGTGAATACATAGACAAACAGAGTGTCACTAGTATGCCTCTACTTGACTAGCTCGTTAATCAAAGATGGTTATGTTTCCTAACCATGAACAAAGAGTTGTTATTTGATTAACGAGGTCACATCATTAGTTGAATGATCTGATTGACATGACCCATTCCATTAGCTTAGCACCCGATCGTTTAGTATGTTGCTATTGATTTCTTCATGACTTATACATGTTCCTATGACTATGAGATTATGCAACTCCCGTTTGCCGGAGGAACACTTTGTGTGCTACCAAACGTCACAACGTAACTAGGTGATTATAAAGGAGCTCTACAGGTGTCTCCAAAGGTAGATGTTGGGTTGGCGTATTTCGAGAATAGGATTTGTCACTCCGATTGTCGGAGAGGTATTTCTGGGCCCTCTCGGTAATGCACATCACATAAGCCTTGCAAGCATTGCAACTAATGAGTTAGTTGTGATATGATGTATTACGGAACGAGTAAAGAGACTTGCCGGTAACGAGATTGAACTAGGTATTGGATACCGACGATCGAATCTCGGGCAAGTAACATACCGATGACAAAGGGAACAACATATGTTGTTATGCGGTCTGACCGATAAAGATCTTCGTAGAATATGTAGGAGCCAATATGGGCATCCAGGTCCCGCTATTGGCTATTAACCGGAGATGTGTCTCAGTCATGTCTACATTGTTCTCGAACAGTAGGGTCCGCACGCTTAACGTTACGATGACAGTTATTATGAGTTTATGCATTTTGATGTACCGAAGTTAGTTTGGAGTCCCGGATGTGATCACGGACATGACGAGGAGTCTCGAAATGGTCGATACATAAATATTGATATATTGGACGGCTATATTCGGACACCGGAAGTGTTCCGGGTGATTTCGGAGAAAACCGGAGAGCCGGAGGGTTACCGGAACCCTACCGGGAGAAGTAATGGGCCATATGGGCCTTAGTGGAGAGAGAGAGGGGCTGCCAGAGGTGGGCCGTGCGCCACCTCCTCCCTGGTCCGAATTGGACTAGGGGAGGGGGGCGGCGCCCCCCCTTTCCTTCTCCCTCTCCACCTCTTTCCCCCTCCTAGTAGGAGTCCTACTCCTACTAGGAGGAGGACTCCTCCTGGCGCGCCAAACAAGGGTCGGCCGGCCTCTCCCTTGCTCCTTTATATACGGGGGCAGGGGGGCACCTCTAGACACATAAGTTGATCCACGTGATCGTTCCTTAGCCGTGTGCGGTGCCCCCTGCCACCATATTCCACCTCGATCATATCGTTGTAGTGCTTAGGCAAAGCCCTGCGTCGGTAGAACATCATCATCGTCACCACGCCGTCGTGCTGACGGAACTCATCCCCGAAGCTTTGCTGGATCGGAGCCCGGGGAGCGTCATCGAGCTGTACGTGTGCTAAGAACTCAGAGGTGCCGGAGTAACGGTGCTTGGATCGGTCGGATCGGGAAGACGTACGACTACTTCCTCTACGTTGCGTCAACGCTTCCGTTGCGATCTACGAGGGTACGTAGATAACACTCTCCCCTCTCGTTGCTATGCATCACCATGATCTTGCGTGTGCGTAGGAAATTTTTTGAAATTACTGCATTCCCCAATAGTGGTATCAGAGCCTAGGTTTTATGGTTTTATGTTATATGCACGAGTAGAACACAAGTGAGTTGTGGGCGATATAAGTCATACTGCCTACCAGCATGTCATACTTTGGTTCGGTGGTATTGTTGGATGAAGCGGCCCGGACCGACATTACGCGTACGCTTACGCGAGACCGGTTCTCCCGACGTGCTTTGCACACAGGTGGCTTGCGGGTGACTGTTTATCCAACTTTAGTTGAACCGAGTGTGGCTACGCCCGGTCCTTGCGAAGGTTAAAACGGAGTCAAATTGACAAACTATCGTTGTGGTTTTGATGCGTAGGTGAGATTGGTTCTTGCTTAAGCCCGTAGAAGCCACGTAAAACTTGCAACAACAAAGTAGAGGACGTCTAACTTGTTTTTGCAGGGCATGTTGTGATGTGATATGGCCAAGACATGATGCTAAATTTTATTGTATGAGATGATCATGTTTTGTAACCGAGTTATCGGCAACTGGCAGGAGCCATATGGTTGTCGCTTTATTGTATGCAATGCAATCGCGATGCAATGCTTTACTTTATCACTAAGCGGTAGCGATAGTCGTGGAAGCATAAGATTGGCAAGACGACAACGATGCTACGATGGAGATCAAGGTGTCGCGCCGGTGACGATGGTGATCATGACGGTGCTTCGGAGATGGAGATCACAGGCACAAGATGATGATGGCCATATCATATCACTTATATTGATTGCATGTGATGTTTATCTTTTATGCATCTTATCTTGCTTTGATTGACGGTAGCATTATAAGATGATCTCTAATTAATTATCAAGAAGTGTTCTCCCTGAGTATGCACCGTTGCGAAAGTTCTTCCTGCTGAGACACCACGTGATGATCGGGTGTGATAGGCTCTACGTTCAAATACAACGGGTGCAAAACAGTTGCACACGCGGAATACTCAGGTTATACTTGACGAGCCAAGCATATATGGATATGGCCTCGGAACACGGAGACCGAAAGGTCGAGCGTGAATCATATAGTAGATATGATCAACATAGCGATGTTGACCAATGAAACTACTCCATCTCACGTGATGATCGGACATGGTTTAGTTGATTTGGATCACGTGATCACTTAGAGGATTAGAGGGATGTCTATCTAAGTGAGAGTTCTTAAGTAATTTGATTAATTGAACTTAAACTTATCATGAACTTAGTACCTGATAGTATCTTGCTTGTTTATGTTTGATTGTAGATAGATGGCTCGTGCTGTTGTTCCGTTGAATTTTAATGCGTTCCTTGAGAAAGCAAAGTTGAAAGATGATGGTAGCAATTACACGGAGTGGGTCCGTAACTTGAGGATTATCCTCATTGCTGCTCAGAAGAATTACGTCCTGGAAGCACCGCTGGGTGCCAGGCCTGCTGCTGGAGCAACACCAGATGTTATGAACGTCTGGCAGAGCAAAGCTGATGACTACTCGATAGTTCAGTGTGCCATGCTTTACGACTTAGAATCGGGACTTCAACGACATTTTGAACGTCATGGAGCATATGAGATGTTCCAGGAGTTGAAGTTAATATTTCAAGCAAATGCCTGGATTGAGAGATATGAAGTCTCCAATAAGTTCTATAGCTGCAAGATGGAGGAGAACAGTTCTGTCAGTGAGCATATACTCAAAATGTCTGGGTATAATAATCACTTGATTCAGATGGGAGTTAATCTTCCAGATGATTGCGTCATTGACAGAATTCTCCAATCACTGCCACCAAGCTACAAGAGCTTCGTGATGAACTATAATATGCAAGGGATGAACAAGACTATTCCCGAGCTCTTTGCAATGCTGAAAGCTGCGGAGGTAGAAATCAAAAAGGAGAATCAAGTGTTGATGGTCAACAAGACCACTAGTTTCAAGAAAAAGGGCAAAGGGAAGAAGAAGGGGAACTTCAAGAAGAACAGCAAGCAAGTTGCTGCTCAAGAGAAGAAACCCAAGTCTGGACCTAAGCCTGAAACTGAGTGCTTCTACTGCAAGCAGACTGGTCACTGGAAGCGGAACTGCCCCAAGTATTTGGCGGATAAGAAGGATGGCAAGGTGAACAAAGGTATATGTGATATACATGTTATTGATGTGTACCTTACTAATTCTCGCAGTAGCACCTGGGTATTTGATACTGGTTCTGTTGCTAATATTTGCAACTCGAAACAGGGACTACGGATTAAGCGAAGATTGGCTAAGGACGAGGTGACGATGCGCGTGGGAAACGGTTCCAAAGTCGATGTGATCGCAGTCGGCACGCTACCTCTACCTTCGGGATTAGTATTAGACCTAAATAATTGTTATTTGGTGCCAGCGTTGAGCATGAACATTATATCTGGATCTTGTTTAATGCGAGACGGTTATTCATTTAAATCAGAGAATAATGGTTGTTCTATTTATATGAGTAATATGTTTTATGGTCATGCACCCTTGAAGAGTGGTCTATTCTTGTTGAATCTCGATAGTAGTGATACACATATTCATAATGTAGAAGCCAAAAGATGCAGAGTTGATAATGATAGTGCAACTTATTTGTGGCACTGCCGTTTAGGTCATATCGGTGTAAAGCGCATGAAGAAACTCCATACTGATGGACTTTTGGAACCACTTGATTATGAATCACTTGGTACTTGCGGACCGTGCCTCATGGGCAAGATGACTAAAACACCGTTCTCCGGTACTATGGAGAGAGCAACAGATTTGTTGGAAATCATACATACGGATGTATGTGGTCCGATGAATATTGAGGCTCGTGGCGGATATCGTTATTTTCTCACCTTCACAGATGACTTAAGCAGATATGGGTATATCTACTTAATGAAACATAAGTCTGAAACATTTGAAAAGTTCAAAGAATTTCAGAGTGAAGTTGAAAATCATCGTATCAAGAAAATAAAGTTTCTACGATCTGATCGTGGAGGAGAATATTTGAGTTACGAGTTTGGTGTACATTTGAAAAATTGTGGAATAGTTTCGCAACTCACGCCACCCGGAACACCACAGCGTAATGGTGTGTCCGAACGTTGTAATCGTACTTTACTAGATATGGTGCGATCTATGATGTCTCTTACTGATTTACCGCTATCGTTTTGGGGATACGCTCTAGAGACGGCCGCATTCACGTTAAATAGGGCACCATCAAAATCCGTTGAGACGACGCCTTATGAACTGTGGTTTGCCAAGAAACCAAAGTTGTCGTTTCTGAAAGTTTGGGGCTGCAATGCTTATGCGAAAAAGCTTCAACCTGATAAGCTCGAACCCAAATCGGAGAAATGTGTCTTCATAGGATATCCAAAGGAAACTATTGGATACACCTTCTATCACAGATCCGAAGGCAAGACTTTTGTTGCTAAATTCGGAAACTTTCTGGAGAAGGAGTTTCTCTCGAAAGAAGTGAGTGGGAGGAAAGTAGAACTTGACGAGGTAACTGTACCTGCTCCCTTATTGGAAAGTAGTACATCACAGAAAACTGTTTCTGCGACACCTACACCAATAAGTGAGGAAGTTAATGATAATGATCATGAAACTTCAGAACAAGATACTAGTGAACCTCGTAGATCAACCAGAGTGAGATCCGCGCCAGAGTGGTACGGTAATCCAGTTCTGGAAGTCATGCTACTAGATCATGATGAACCTACGAACTATGAAGAAGCGATGGTGAGCCCAGATTCCGCAAAATGGCTTGAAGCCATGAAATCTAAGATAGGATCCATGTATGAGAACAAAGTATGGACTTTGGTTGACTTGCCCGATGATCGGCAAGCAATTGAGAATAAATGGATCTTCAAGAAGAAGACTAACGCTGACGGTAATGTTACTGTCTACAAAGCTCGACTTGTCGCAAAAGGTTTTCGACAAGTTCAAGGGGTTGACTACGATGAGACCTTCGCACCCGTAGTGATGCTTAAGTCTGTCCGAATCATGTTAGCAATTGCCGCGTTTTATGATTATGAAATTTGGCAGATGGATGTCAAAACTGCATTCCTGAATACTACATCACAATCATTTTAACGCTATGTTGATATCCAAGATAAATCATAATTAATTCCCAGCTACTTATGCATGGCATGAGAAACTATAATCTCTAATTGTCATTGCAACAGTTTAATCATAATGGGCTGAAGCATGGGCACTAGGTTAAACATATTTACACAGACAAGACGAGTGGGAGTTCATACCAGTTTCTCTTTGCCACGGCCAGTTCATAGAATGTCGTCATTATTGCCTTTTCACTTGCACGACCGAATGAATTATGAAAATAATAATAGTGCAAGAGTGCCATGGACTAAGCTGGAATCTGCAAAACATTTTATTCAACATGAGAAGACAAGGTGAAATGGGCTCTTATTAGTTCAACAGTTATTCAAATGAGAGCCACTCAACATTTTAATCGTGGCCCTTCTCCTCGGTACAACTCGAATAAAATAAAAGAAATTCAGAGAAACACACTAAAATATTTTTGGAGTTTTTGGTTTTCTTTAACAAGCAAATAAAAAGAAAAAACGAGAAAAACTATTTACACGGGAAAGCTCCCAACAAGCAAAAGAAGAACAAGGAAATCTTTTTGGATTTTCTTTTTAGTACTACTACTAAGCATGCATAGAAAGTAAATTACTACAACTAAATTTTTTGGTTTTTCTAAAGTTTTTCAAACACACAAGAAGAAAGCAAAAAATAAATCTAAGCATGGATAATACAATGAAAAAGTGTGAACACCGACAGATAGAATGATATGCATGAATGTAAAGTCGGTGAGAAACGCGAACTCCCCCAAGCTTAGGCTTTTGGCCTAACTTGGTAGTGAATCAGTAGCCTGGAGGGTAGTAGTCGGCATGGTAGCTCACGGAGGCTCTCGGTGTGGAGGCCTCAGCACGCCGTGCTGCTAACAATGCTGTGTTGTGAGCTCTGGCCTCGCTCTCAAGAACAAAATATCTTTCCTTGTTGTGATAATCAAAGAGAGCTTGGCGCAGGCAAATATGTGTCCACTGTGGGGAACGTAGTAATTTCAAAAAATTCCTACGCACACGCAAGATCATGGTGATGCATAGCAACGAGAGGGGAGAGTGTGATCTACGTACCCTGGTAGATCGACAATGGAAGCGTTTGGTTGATGTAGTCGTACGTCTCCACGGCCCGACCGATCAAGCACCGAAACTACGGAACCTCCGAGTTCTAGCACACGTTCAGCTCGATGACGATCCCCGGCTCCGATCCAGCAAAGCGTCGGAGGAGTTCCTTCAGCACGACGGCGTGGTGACGATCTTGATGTTCTACCGTCACAGGGCTTCGCCTAAGCACCGCTACAATATGACGAGGTGGAATATGGTGAGGGGGGCACCGCACAAGGCTAAGGAACGATCACGAAGATCAACTTGTGTTCATGGGGTGCCCCTTGCCTCAGTATATAAAGGATGGAGGAGGAGGAGGCTGGCCAAGGCAATTGGTGCGGCCAGGATGTGGAGTCCTACTAGGACTCCAAGTCCTAGTAGGAGTCCACCAAGAGGGGAGGAAGGGAGAAGGAAGTGGAGGAGAAGGAAAGGTGGCCGGCCCCTTTTCTAGTCCAATTCGGACAGAGGGGAGGGGGGCGCAGCAGCCCCTTGGCCCTTTCTCCTCTTCCCACTAAAGCCCATCAAGGCCCATTGCTTCTCCCGTAACTACCCGGTACTCCGAAAAATACCCGAATCACTCGGAACCTTTCCGATGTCCGAATATAGTCGTCCAATATATCAGATCTTTACGTCTCGACCATTTCGGAGACTCCTCGTCATGTCCCCGATCTCATCGGGAACTCCGAATCCTTCGGTACATCAAACTCATACCTCATAATATAACTGTCATCGAAACCTTAAGCATGCGACCCTACGGATTCGAGAAACGATGTAGACATGACCGAGACATGTCTCCGGTCCAATAACCAATAGCGGGACCTAGATGCCCATATTGGCTCCTACATATTCTACGAAGATCTTTATCGGTCAGACCGCATAACAACATACGTTGTTCCCTTTGTCATCGGTGTGTTACTTTCCTAAGATTCGATCGTCGGTATCCAATACCTAGTTCAATCTCGTTACCGGCAAGTCTCTTTACTCGTTCCGTAATACAACATCCCGCAACTAACTCATTAGTTGCAATGCTTGCAAGGCTTAAGTGATGTGCATTACCGAGAGGGCCCAGAGATACCTCTCCGACAATCGGAGTGACAAATCCTAATCTCGAAATACGCCAACCCAACATATACCTTTGGAGACACCTGTAGAGCTCCTTTATAATCACCCAGTTACGTTGTGACGTTTGGTAGCACACAAAGTGTTCCTCCGGCAAACGGGAGTTGCATAATCTCATAGTCATAGGAACATGTATAAGTCATGAAGAAAGCAATAGCAACATACTAAACGATCGGGTGCTAAGCTAATGGAATGGGTCATGTCAATCAGATCATTCAACTAATGATGTGATCCCATTAATCAAATGACAACTCTTTGTCCATGGTTAGGAAACATAACCATCTTTGATTAACGAGCTAGTCAAGTAGAGGCATACTAGTGACACTCTGTTTGTCTATGTATTCACACATGTATTATGTTTCCGGTTAATAGAATTCTAGCATGAATAATAAACATTTATCATGAAATAAGGAAATAAATAATAACTTTATTATTGCCTCTAGGGCATATTTCCTTCAGTCTCCCACTTGCACTAGAGTCAATAATCTAGTTCACATCGCTATGTGATTAACACCAATAGTTCACATCTTTATGTGATTGGTTCACATCTCCATGTGACTAACACCCAAAGGGTTTACTAGATTCGGTAATCTAGTTCACATCGCTATGTGATTAACACCCAAAGAGTACTAAGGTGTGATCATGTTTTGCTTGTGAGAGAATCTTAGTCAACGGTCTTTCACATTCAGATCCTTATGTATTTTGCAATTTTCTATGTCTACAATGCTCTGCACGGAGCTACTCTAGCTAATCGCTCCCACTTTCAATATGTATCCAGATTGAGACTTAGAATCATCTGGATCAGTGTCAAAAACTTGCATCGACGTAACCCTTTACGACGAACCTTTTTGTCACGTCCATAATCGAGAAACATATCCTTATTTCACTAAGGATAACTCTGACCGCTGTCCAGTGATCTACTCCTAGATCACTATTGTACTCCCTTGCCAAAACTAGTGTAGGGTATACAATAGATCTGGTATACAGCATGACATACTTTATAGAACCTATGGCCAAGGCATAGGGAATGACTTTTCATTCTCTTTCTATCTTCTGCTGTGGTCGGGCTTTGAGTCTTACTCAACTTCACACCTTGTAATACAGGCAAGAACTCTTTCTTTGACTGCTCCATTTTGAACTACTTCAAAATCTTGTCAAGGTATGTACTCATTGAAAAAACTTATCAAGCGTCTTGATCTATCTCTATAGATCTTGAAGCTCAATATGTAAGCAGCTTTACCGAAGTCTTTCTTTGAAAAACTCC
Source organism: Triticum urartu (assembly GCF_003073215.2). NCBI lineage: Eukaryota > Viridiplantae > Streptophyta > Magnoliopsida > Poales > Poaceae > Triticum > Triticum urartu. Next base: position 42,055 of record NW_024115364.1, read on the forward strand.
TTTCAAACACTCCTTTATGCTTTACAGAATAATTTTACATTATTTCTGATCAACAATATGTCATTCACATATACTTATCACAAATGTTGTAGTGCTCCCACTCACTTTCTTGTAAATACAGGCTTCACCGCAAGTCTGTACAAAACTATATGCTTTGATCAACTCATCAAAGCGTATATTCCAACTCCGAGATGCTTGCACCAGTCCACAGATGGATCGCTGGAGCTTGCACATTTTGTTAGCACCTTTTGGATTGACAAAACCTTCTGGTTGCATCATATACAACTCTTCTTTAATAAATCCATTAAGGAATGCATTTTTGTTCATCCATTTGCTAGATTTCATAAAATGCGGCAATTACTAACATGATTCGGACAGACTCTAGCATAGATACGAGTGAGAAACTCTCATCGTAGTCAACACCTTGAACTTGTCGAAAAACCTTTTGCGACAATTCTAGCTTTGTAGATAGTAACACTACTATCAGCGTCCGTCTTCCTCTTGAAGATCCATTTATTCTCAATTGCTTGCTGATCATCGGGCAAGTCAACCAAAGTCCAAACTTTGTTCTCATACATGGATCACATCTCAGATTTCATGGCCTCAAACCATTTCGCGGAATCTGGGCTCATCATTGCTTCTTCATAGTTCGCAAGTTCGTCATGATCTAGTAACATGACTTCCAGAACAGGATTACCGTACCACTCTGGTGCGGATCTCACTCTGGTTTACCTACGAGATTCGGTAGTAACTTGATCTGAAGTTACATGATCATCATCATTAGCTTCCTCACTAATTGGTGTAGTAGTTACAAGAACAGATTTTTGTGATGAACTACTTTCCAATAAGGGAGAAGGTACAATTACCTTATCAAGTTTTCTACTTTCCTCCCACTCACTTCCTTCGAGAGAAATTCCTTCTCCAGAAAGTTTCCGAACTTAGAAACAAAAGTCTTGCCTTCAGATCTGTGATAGAAGGTGTATCCAATAGTTTCCTTTGGATATCCTATGAAGACACATTTCTCCGATTTGGGTTCGAGCTTATCAGGTTGAAACTTTTTCACATAAGCATTGCAACCTCAAACTTTTAAGAAACGACATCTTTGGTTTCTTGCCAAACCACAGTTCATAAGGCATCGTCTCAACGGATTTTGATGGTGCCCTTTTAACGTGAATGCAGCTGTCTTTAATGCATAACCCCAAAACGATAGTGGTAGATCGGTAAGAGACATCATAGATCGCACCATATCTAATAAAGTACGGTTATGACGTTCGGACACACCATTACATTGTGGTGTTCCAGGTGGCATGAGTAGTGAAACTATTTCACATTGTTTTTAACTGAAGGCCAAACTCGTAACTCAAATACTCTTCTCTACGATCAGATCGTAGAAACTTTATTTTCTTGTTACGATGATTTTTCACTTCACTCTGAAATTTCTTTAAACTTTTCAAATGTTTCAGACTTATGTTTCATCAAGTAGATATACTCATATCTGCTCAAATCATCTGTGAAGATCAGAAAATAATGATACCTGTCGTGAGCCTCAATATTCATCAGACCACATACATCAGTATGTATGATTTCCAACAAATCTGTTGCTCGCTCCATTGTTCCGAAGAACAGAGTCTTTAGTCATCTTGCCCATGAGGCATGGTTCGCAAGCATTAACTGATTCATAATCAAGTGATTCCAAAAGCCCATCAGCATGGAGTTTCTTCATGCGCTTTACACCAATATGACCTAAACGGCAGTGCTACAATTAAGTTGCACTATCATTGTTAACTTTGCATCTTTTGGTTTCAATATTATGATTATGTGTATCACTACGATCGAGATCCAACGAACTATTTTCATTGGGTGTGTAACCATATAAGGTTTTATTCATGTAAACAGAACAACAATTTATTCTCTTACTTAAATGAATAACCGTATTACAATAAACATGATCAAATCATATTCATGCTCAATGCAAACACCAAATAACACTTATTTAGGTTCAACACTAATCCCGAAATTATAGGGAGTGTGCGATGATGATCATATCAATCTTGGAACCACTTCCAACACACGTCGTCACTTCACCCTTAACTAGTCTCTGTTTATTCTGCAAATCCCGTTTCGAGTTACGAATCTTAGCAACTGAACTAGTATCACATACTGAGGGTTTGCTATAAACACTAGTAAAGTACACATCAATAACATGTATATCAAATATACTGATGTTCACTTTGCCATCCTTCTTATCCGCCAATCACTTGGCATAGTTCCGCTTCCAGTGACCAGTCCCTTTGCAGTAGAAGTACTTAGTCTCAGGCTTAGGACCATACTTGGGCTTCTTCACTTGTGTAGCAACTTGCTTGCTGTTCTTCTTGAAGTTCCCCTTCTTCCCTCTGCCCTTTTCTTGAAACTAGTGATCTTGTCAACCATCAACACTTGATGTTTTTCTTGATTTCTACCTTCGTTGATTTCAGCATCACGAAGAGCTTGGGAGTTGTTTCCGCTATCCCTTGCATATTATAGTTCATCACGAAGTTCTACTAACTTGGTGATGGTGACTAGAGAATTCTGTCAATCACTATCTTATCTGGAAGATTAACTCCCACTTGATTCAAGCGATTGTAGTACCCAGACAATCTGAGCACATGCTCACTAGTTGAGCGATTCTCCTCCATCTTTTAGCTATAGAACTTGTTGGAGACTTCATATCTCTCAACTCGGGTATTTGCTTGAAATATTGACTTCAACTCCTGAAACATCTCATATGCTCCATGACGTTCAAAACGTCGTTGAAGTCCCGATTCTAAGACGTAAAGCATGGCACACTGAACTATCGAGTAGTCATCATATTGAGCTAGCCAAACGTTCATAACGTCTGCATCTGCTCCTGCAATAGGTCTGTCACCTAGCGGTGCATCAAGGACATAATTCTTCTGTGCAGCAATGAGGATAAACCTCAGATCACGGATCCAATCCGCATCATTGCTACTAACATCTTTCAACACAATTTTCTCTAGGAACATATCAAAATAAACATATGAAAGCAACAACGCGAGCTATTGATCTACAACATAGATATGCTAATACTACCAGGACTAAGTTCATGATAAATTAAAGTTCAATTAATCATATTACTTAAGAACTCCCACTTAGATAGACATCCCTCTAATCTTCTAAGTGATCACGTGATCCAAATCAACTAAACCATAACCGATCATCACGTGAGATGGAGTAGTTTTCAATGGTGAACATCGTTTATGTTGATCATATCTACTATATGATTCACGCTCGACCTTTCGGTCTCCGTGTTCCGAGGCCATATCTACATATGCTAGGCTCGTCAAGTTTAACCTGAGTATTCTGCGTGTGCAAAAACTGGCTTGCACCCGTTGTAGATGGACGTAGAGCTTATCACACCCGATCATCACGTGGTGTCTGGGCACGATGAACTTTGGCAACGGTGCATACTCAGGGAGAACACTTCTTGATAATTTAGTGAGAGATCATCTTATAATGCTACCGTCAATCAAAGCAAGATAAGATGCATAAAAAGATAAACATCACATGCAATCAATATAAGTGATATGATATGGCCATCATCATCTTGTGCTTGTGATCTCCATCTCCGAAGCACGGTCATGATCACCATCGTCACCGGCGCGACACCTTGATCTCCATCGTAGCATCGTTGTCGTCTCGCCGATCTTATGCTTCCACGACTATCGCTACCGCTTAGTGATAAAGTAAAGCATTACATCGTGATTGCATTGCATACAATAAAGCGACAACCATATGCCTCTTGCCAGTTGCCGATAACTCGGTTACAAAACATGATCATCTCATACAATAAAATTCATCATCATGCCTTGACCATATCACATCACAACATGCCCTGCAAAAACAAGTTAGACGTCCTCTACTTTGTTGTTGCAATTTTTACGTGGCTGCTACGGGGTTAAGCAAGAACCAATCTCACCTACGCATCAAAACCACAACGATAGTTTGTCAAATAGACTCCGTTTTAACCTTCGCAAGGACCGGGCGTAGCCACACTCGGTTCAACTAAAGTTGGAGAGACAGTCGCCCGCAAGCCACCTATGTGCAAAGCACGTCGGGGAAACCGGTCTCGCGTAAGCGTACGCGTAATGTTGGTCCGGGTCGTCTCGTCCAACAATACCGCCGAACCAAAGTATGACATGCTGGTAGGCAGTATGACTTATATCGCCCACAACTCACTTGTGTTCTACTCGTGCAAATAACATCAAACCATAAAACCAGGCTCGGATGCCACTGTTGGGGAACGTAGTAATTTCAAAAAAATTCCTACGCACACGCAAGATCATGGTGATGCATAGCAACGAGAGGGGAGAGTGTTGTCTACGTACCCTCGTAGACCGAAGCGGAAGCGTTGACGCAACGTAGAGGAAGTAGTCGTACGTCTTCCCGATCTGACCGATCCAAGCACCGTTACTCCGGCACCTCCGAGTTCTTGACACACGTACAGCTCGATGACGCTCCCCGGGCTCCGATCCAGCAAAGCTTCAGGGAGGAGTTCCGTCAGCACGACGGCGTGGTGACGATCTTGATGTTCAACTATCGCAGGGCTTCGCCTAAGCACCGCTACAATATGACCGAGGTGTAATATCGTGGAGGGGGGCACCGCACACGGCTAAGAAACGACCACGAAGATCAACTTGTGTGTCTATGGGGTGCCCCTTGCCTCAGTATATAAAGGATGGAGGAGGAGGAGGCCGGCCAAGGCTTGGTGCGGCCAGGATGTGGAGTCCTACTAGGATTCCCAAGTCCTAGTAGGAGTCCACCAAGAGGGGAGGAAGGGAGAAGGAAGTGGAGGAGAAGGAAAGGTGGCCGGCCCCCTTTTCCCTAGTCCAATTCGGACTAGAGGGGAGGGGGGCGCAGCAGCCCCTTGGCCCTTTCTCCTCTTTCCACTAAAGCCCATCAAGGCCCATTGCTTCTCCCGTAACTACCCGGTACTCCGAAAAGTACCCGAATCACTCGGAACCTTTCCGATGTCCGAATATAGCCGTCCAATATATCGATCTTTACGTCTCGACCATTTCGAGACTCCTCGTCATGTCCCCGATCTCATCCAGGACTCCAAACTCCTTCGTTACATCAAAACTCATAAACTCATAATATAACTATCATCGAAACCTTAAGCGTGCGGACCCTACGGTTCGAGAACAATGTAGACGTGACCGAGACACGTCTCCGGTCAATAACCAATAGCGGGACCTGGATGCCCATATTGGCTCCTACATATTCTACGAAGATCTTTATCGGTCAGACCGCATAACAACATACGTTGTTCCCTTTTTCATCGGTATGTTACTTGCCTGAGATTCGATCATCGGTATCCAATACCTAGTTCAATCTCGTTACCGGCAAGTCTCTTTACTCATTCCGTAATACAACATCCCGCAACTAACTCATTAGTTGCAATGCTTGCAAGGCTTAAGTGATGTGCATTACCGAGAGGGCCCAGAGATACCTCTCCGACAATCGGAGTGAAATAATAAACATTTATCATGAAATAAGGAAATAAATAATAACTTTATTATTGCCTCTAGGGCATATTTCCTTCAGATGGTCCCCTTATGACCTGGCATCTTAAGCTGCAGATAAACATAACACGGCCTTGCCATGAACTTAGCATAAGCCGGCCGTCCGAACAGGGCATGATACGGACTCTTGATTTTCACTACTTCAAAAGTCAATGTCTCTGATCTGGAATCATGATCATCTCCAAAAGCCACCTCTAAAGCTATCTTGCCAACTGGATATGCCGATTTACCAGGCACCACACCATGAAAGAAGGTGTTCGACGGTTTGAGATTCTTATCAGTCAGCCCCATGCGTCGGAAGGTATCGTCGTAAAGGATATTGATACTGCTCCCTCCATCCATAAGTACCTTGGTGAACTTGTAACCCCCAACTTGAGGTGCCACCACTAAGGCCAGATGACCTGGATTATCAACCCGGGGAGGATGATCTTCTCGACTCCATAAAATGGGTTGTTCAGACCAGCGCAAATACTAAGGCACCGCCGGTTCAACGGAGTTCACGACCCTTTTGTGAAGCTTCTGATCGCGCTTACACAAGCTAGTGGTAAAGACATGATACTGCCCACTATTCAACTGCTTTGGATTGCTCTGATAACCCGATTGCTGTTGCTGCTGATTCCCTTGATGATTATAACCTCCCTGATTGCCCTGATTACCTTGGCTGCCATGTCCGGTCTAATTGCCTTGGAATCCTGAACCGGAGCTGCCGCCTCCATAACCTGGCCCATGAAAACCGCCTCCTGAACCACCAGGCGGGCCATTGTCGTATTGAAACATATTGGAATTTTTGAACTCTCGCGTGATGAAACAATCCTTCCAAAGATGCGAAGCTGGCTTCTCCTTCGATCTGTGCTTTGGACAAGGTTGATTTAACAGGCGCTCCAGATTGGGGCCTGACCCTCAGCCCCGCTGGGGCGGTTTACCCTTGTGACGCTGACCGTTATCTTGGGCGTTGGTGTTAGCCACAAAGTCCAAGATGTTATCCGCGTTGCGCTTACCATTGTTCCCATGACCTGCCGGGTTATGTTGCTGCCCCTTGGCGCTGCCGTTCTTTTTCCCCTTCCCAGATTTGTCCTCCTCAGACTCAGGATCCTTGGTACTATCTGAATCGGCATACTTAACCAAAGCGGCCATAAGCGTTGACATGTCGTTGCAGTGGCGTTTGAGTCTTCCCAACTTTAGTTTCAACGGCATAAACCGGCAATTGCCTTCCAACGTCAAGACTGCTGTATCCGCATTGATGTGGTCTGATGAGTGCAAAATAACTGAGACTCGCTTCACCCAATGGGTTGTAGACTCCCCATCCTCTTGAACGCAGGCGGCTAGGTCCACAATTGACATAGGTTGCTTACACGTGTCCTTAAAATTCTGGATAAACCGGTTTTTTAACTCGGCCCATGACCCAACGGAGTTAGCTGGCAAACTTTTTAACCAAGTACGAGTTGTTCCTTCTAACATCATGGTGAAATACTTAGCACATACTGCTTCATCCACATCCAGCATCTCCATCGCCATCTCATAACTCTCAACCCATGACTCAGGGGGCAAATTGGTAGTATAATTGGGCACCTTACGAGGGCCCTTAAAATCCTTGGGCAGTCGCACATTAGGCAAGGCTGGGGTGAGGCACGGTACTCCCAAAGAACTGAAGACCACACCTGGCTCCACTGAGGTGGTTGGACGAACCGGAGTAGGCTGTCAAGCTGCATGCTGTGCTGCTAACTCGGCCTCTCGACGTGCTCGGCCATGATCCACCACATCTTGTGCATTATCACCAGCACCCGCCGGGTTACGGTGCCGTGCACTGCTTGACACAGCCGGTTCATCCACATGCCTGTTGTAAATCCGACTTGGACGGGGGGTGGAATGAATCCTCTCGCGACTATGCGAATAAGCCTGCTGTTGGGTTAAAGCCGTTTGAAGGAGCTCTCTAACCCATCGTGTCTCGACTGCCATCGGTGACTCGCCTTTGATTGGGAGAGCTGCCAATCGTGCAGCGGCGGCCACAATGTTATCCAATGGGTTAGAGTAATGACCCGGAGGTGTTGAGACATGTCGTGGTGGAATATTGTTCTGACAAGGCGGAGGCGTCGGATCCGTTGCACGAGGCTGAACTAGTGCCCCGGTCCCAGGTGCCTCCGCCCGGTTTACCACAGGTTGGTTGCTGGTGCCTGCCCCTAGTGTGTTAAAGAGATTCCTTGCCTCCAAAACCGACGGAAGGCGCGACTGGTATCTTCTCCTCATGGCGTCATCTGACACACTCTGATCCAGCATAAGCCGGTATGCCTGAGCCTCCAATCCGGCCCGCTCTGTAGCCATCCTGGCGTTTTCTGCTGCCAGGTCCGCTTTAGCCTGAGTTATCTGATCCTTCACCTTTGCAATCTCTACGTTGTGCTGATCCCGGTTTGTCGCGTCCACTTCCGCTGCCAGCAACGTCGCTAAAGCGTCGAACAGGTCGGACAAAACCTGAGCTGGAGGCGGCGCAGAGCCCCCTGATCCCGCTGGTGTTGCTGTTGTTGAACCGAAGATCATTGCCGTGGCGGTAGAAGAGTGTTGCGCTAGTTGTGTACCGGCCATGAAGACCGCGACCCGACTTGGCAGATCGAGGGGGTCCGTAATACTGTTGCCATCGGAACCTCCACTAATCCGGCCCTCCTGCAGTTGGTATAGCGACTCGGTTTCTCCAGTTGAAGACTCTTCATCAGAGCAGACAATGGTTTCGCCACCAGATGCCGATCCATCCTCATATTCCGCTCCATGGATGACACCTATGAAGGCGCGCTTTACGGCGGGCTGAACCTGGGCAGACCTCGCACGCTGAGCCGTCTCGACGATGTCGGTGCAGATATCCGGCTCAGGGCCCGGTTCGCCGATCTTGCCGATGAAGACATGAATTCCGCCAAAGGGGACCCGGTATCCGTGCTCAATTGAACCGGCCTCGGGACCCCATCCTGCATCGTCGATGTAGAGCTTGCCGCGATGACTCTTAGTCATCCGGCCCATGGTGTATCCCTTGAGTCCTTTGAAGCTATCCTTCAAGAACTCGAAACCATCGTGCGATAGCCCCATGGAGGGCGCCAACTGTCGTGGTTTTGTCACAGCAGATGTCCTTGTGAAAGGACTTAGTCGTGGAGCCATCGCTACGGGTTAGCCTAAAGGGGTTAAAGCGGACAAGGGATGCGATAGTTTTATACTGGTTTGGCCCCTTACGATGAAGGTGAAAGCCTACTCCAGTTGTGATGGAATTTCTAGGGTTTCGATGACCAGGGAGCGAATTCGTTTTGCCTGGCTTCGAGTTGTTGTGTGTTGTTCCTAAACCGCTGTCGGGTCGTCCCTTTATATACATAGGTCGACGCCCATCGGTTTACAGAGTCCCGAGGCCGGATCATCAACGTGTCCAACTCGGTCTCTATTCCTCCTATCTTACAATACAAGTTACATGATAATGTCGGTTTACATCTACAGGCCTTAACCCGCCTTTGGGCCTTGGGCCTTCATAAAGCGCCACCATCCTTTGTCTTCCTGGGCTTCTAATCCTCATAGAGTTAACCCGGCCACTCCTGGCCGGTTTACATTCATTAGTAATATCCCCAACAAGAGTTATGACTAGAGGTGGTAAAATGACTCAGGAACCTTTGTATCCTGAGGGCCATCCTAAGATAATTGAGCAAGATTCTTAGAAAAATATTATTGATGCACCTAGTCCTTTTAAAAGGAAGAGAAAGAAAAATGATAGGACTTTGCATGCTTCTAGTGAACCTGTTGTTGACACACCTAAGAATCCCGATGATATTTCTATTTCTGATGCTGAAACACAATCTGGTAATGAACATGAACATAGTAATAATATTAATGATGATATTCATGTTGATGCTCAACCTAGTAATGACAATGAAGTAGAGATTGAACCTGCTATTGATCTTGATAACCCACAATCAAAGAATCAACGTTATGACAAGAGAGACTTTGTTGCTAGGAAGCATGGTAAGGAAAGAGAACCATGGGTTCAGAAACCCATGCCTTTTTCTCCTAAACCATCCAAGAAAAAGGATGATGAGGATTTTCAGCGCTTTGCTGAAATGATTAGACCCATCTTTTTGCGTATGCGATTAACGGATATGCTCAAAATGAATCCTTATGCTAATTATATGAAAGATATTGTTACTAATAAAAGAAAGATACCGGAAGCTGAAATTTCGACCATGCTTGCTAATTACACTTTTAAGGGTGGAATACCTAAGAAAGTAGGATATCCCGGAGTACCGACTATACCATGCTCCATTAAAAGAAACTATGTTAAAACTGCTTTATGTGATCTTGGAGCCGGTGTTAGTGTTATGCATCTCTCTTTATATCGTAGACTTGATTTGAATAAGTTGACACCTACTGAAATATCTTTGCAAATGGCCGATAAATCAACTGCTATACCTGTCGGTATTTGTGAGGATGTGCCTGTTGTGGTTGCAAATGTTACTATTTTAACGGACTTTGTTATTCTTGATATTCCCGAGGACGATAGTATGTCTATTACTATCTATTACTCTTGGAAGACCCTTTTTGAATACTACAGGGGCTGTTATTGATTGCACCAAAGGAAATATCACTTTTCATGTTAATGGCAATGAGCACACGGTACACTTTCCGAGGAAACAACCTCAAGTTCATAGTATAAACTCTATTGGAAAAATTCCATCGATTATTTTTGGAGGTTTTGAATTTCCTCTTCCTACTACCAAGAAGAAATATGATATTCTTATTGTTGGGGATATGCATATCCCCGTTGAGGTAACCTAGTGTTATTCAAAAATTCTCCGGTTCCATGCAATTCGGAATGAGTTTGTTAACAAGACCTGATCAATCTTGTTAGTGGATTCCTTTTGATGAGCATGAGATGGATGAATTTAGAAAGCACAACTCTCTGTACCCCCTTTTTACTTTCTGTTATTTATATTAAATAAAGCAAAATTGGTATTTTTCTGTTTGTTATCTGAATTATCCATGCAATAAAAAATACCCCGAAAATAAAAGTTCTCCAAATGCCCTGAAATTTAAATATGATTTTATCTAGAATATTTTAGAATATCTGGCACTAAAAACATAGCAGGGGGAGCAAGCACCTGGCCACGACGGTGGAGAGCGCGCCCTGCCCCTTGGGCACGCCCCCTGCTTCCTGGGCCCATGGTGCCTCCCCTCCACTTATTCCAGCTACCACACACTCCTTCCTCCCACAAACATCACTAACCAGCTCAAACCCGAGTCCAAGCTCATTTTGCTACCATTTTAGATCTCCTTGCTCAAAGCACCTCTCACAAAACTGCTTTGGGGGATTGTTCCTTGGTATGTGACTCCTCCAATGGTCCAATTAGTTTTTGTTCTATTGCTTTATTCATTGCATATTTTTGCTGCTTAGGTGACCCTGTTCTTGAGCTTGCATGTCAAATTTATATGGTCAAAAGTAGTTTTGATGCATGATATTGCATCTAGGCACTTGTAGGAGTAGTTGCTATCAATTTTATTGAGTTTGGTTCACTTTTATTTTGAAGTTACTAAAAATTTCAGATATTTTCAGAAAAAGATGAAGAGATTTTTGAGAGGCTCATTGAGCCGAAGCTCGAAGGATAAGCAAAGTGAGGAGGATAAGAGGCCCAAGTATAATCTCTCTTGCACCGCGGAGGTCCGGCCGTGTGAATGTCCTAGTGATGATTTCTTGAGAGCAGCCGGGATTTATGACGATTTCTATGAATTGGCTGAGAATGCAGGCCTCACCGCCTTCCACCACGACCAACGCGAACAATATCTCTTACTCACCAATATCTTTGTGCAAAACTTTCATTTCCATGCTAGGAGCTCACCACCTACGGTGGAATTTTATTTATATGATAAGCATAAGGAGATGTCAATTCGTGACTTTTGTCGGGTTTGTTTGATCCCTTTTGAGGGCAGTGTAGAGGAACCACATCGTGACGATGTGGATGGGTTCATTGGTACCATTACTGTAGGGGAAATGAGGAAGGTTTCGGATGCACGAATTATTAGCATACACTTTCCTGTTCTACGTTACTTTGCTATATTTGCTAGTAGATGCTTAATTGGGCGCAGAAACTGTGGAAACCAGAGTGCCCCTGATATTGTTATTTTGCGCCATGCCTTATTCTGCGATGATACATTCAGCATGGGCGTTATTATTGCAAAGCGGTTAAATCTTAACCGTACTAAGGGCCCGTCCTTGGAGGCATCTTCGCCTCGAGCCTCGCTGCACATTTTAACATACCTATTAGGCATTATGAGAAGGAAGAAAAATTGTTGCCTCCTATTTATTTAGATTATAAGAGTATGGTAGCACATGATTTTATTGTTAAGAATAGGGAAAAGGAGCTTAAGTATAAATTAATATTTGGTAAAAATCATCCTGAGACTATTACCTTGCCTGCCCCTTCCTTGTTTGATTTATCTACAGGCAATTACCTTGTCCCATTGGAGGCCATTCACACCTACAGGAACCCTACAGCAGCTACAGAGCCAGAGCCGGAATCACAATTTGATCCTCCACGACAGTCTGATTTTCAGTGGGATCCGGAGGTGATTGCCAACCAGTGGCAATCCGAGGCTTCTTCACAGTACAACCCCAACTATTACTATGGATATCCGCCAGGCCAGCCATGGCCATAGACCAACTTAGGCCAAAAGCCTAAGCTTGGGGGAGTACGTATTTCTCACCGACATTACATTCATGTTCACACACTCATTGCTAGTTGTCGGTGCTCATACTTTTTCATTGTATCATCCATGCTAGTTTATTTTCCTTTTATGCCTTCTCCTTATGTGTTTAATAAACCTTGATAAAAAACAAAAAAAATTAGTTGTAGCTTTTAATTAGTTTATGTCCCATGCTTGTAGTAGTAATTAAAAAGAAAACCCATAAAGATTTCTCGTTCTTCTTTTGCTTGTTGGGAGCTTTCCCGTGTAAATAGTTTTATTTTCTTTCTTGTTCTTTGGGGGCGAGAGGAGAAGACCATAATGAAAATGTTAAAGTGGCTCTTATATGATTTATTGTTAATCTAACAAAGAGCCCATATTACCTTGTCTTCTCTCTTGAATTGAATGCTTGCAGATTCCAGCTTAGTCCAATGCACGTGCACTATTATTATTATCCACACTATTCGGTCGTGCAAGTGAAAGGCAATAATGACGATATTTGATGAACTTATTGAGATGAGAAAAGCTGGTATGAACTCCACCTCTCTTGTTTTTGTAAATATGATTAGTTCATCGTTCCTGATTCAGCCTATTATGAATAAACATGTTTGCAATGACAATTAGAGATTATAGTTGCTTATGCCATGCTTAATTAGCTAGGAGCTTATAATGGTTTACCTTGTGTGCCAACATGCTATTAAAATGGTTGTGATGTGGTATGATAGGATGGTATCCTCTTTTGAACGATTTGAGTGGCTTGACTTGGCACATGTTCACGCATGTAGTTGAAACAAAATCAACATAGCCTCTACAATATTTATGTTCATGGTGCATTATATCCTACTCATGCTTGCATTCGGTGTTGATTAATTTTAATGCATGTTCATGACTGTTCTCGCTCTCTAGCTGGTCGCTTCCCAGTCTTTTGCTAGCCTTTACCTGTACTAAGCGGGAATACTGCTTGTGCATCCAATTCCATAAACCCCAAAGTTATTCCATATGATTCCACCATACCTACCTATATACGGTATCTACCTGCCGTTCCAAGTAAATTTGTATGTGCCAAACTCTAAACCTTCAAATAAACATTCTGTTTTGTATGCTCGAATAGCTCATGTATCAACTAGGGATGTCCGTATCTTCCATGTTAGGCGGGTTATTCTCAAGAGGAGTGGACTCCGCTCCTCACTCATGAGAAAATGGCTTGTCATCGGGATGCCCAGTCCCATGCTTTATGCAAATCAAATCAAAATAATTGCAAACAAAACTCCCTCGGGACTCTTGTTAGTTGGAGGCACTTGTTGTTTCGAGCAAGCCATGGATTGATGCTTGTTGGTGGAGGGGGAGTATAAACTTTACCATTCTATTTGGGAACCGCCTATAATGTGTGTAGCATGGAAGATATAGCCATCTCTTGGTTGTTATGTTGACAATGAAAGTATACCACTCAAAATATTATTCATATCTATTTCAAAACCGAGCTATGGCACCTCTACAAATCCCTGCTTCCCTCTGCGAAGGGCCTATCCATTTACTTTTATGTTGAGTCATCATCCTCTTATTAAAAAGCACCAGTTGGAGAGCACCACTATCATTTGCATTCATTAATGTTAGTTTACATTGAGTATGACTTGACTGGATCTCTTTTACCATGAATTACAATGTCTAGTCAGTCCTTGATCTTTAAGGTGCTCTGCATTTATGTTTTGCGGTCTCAGAAAGGGCTAGCGAGATACCATCTTGTTATATCATATCATGATTGTTTTAAGAAAGTGTTGTCATCCGAGATTTATTATTATTGCTCGCTAGTTGATTATGTCATTGATATGAGTAAACATGAAACCTAAATTTTATTGTGACTATGGTTAATTCATAATCTTTGCTGAAAACTTGAAGGCTGGCTTTACATATTTACAACAACAAGAGGAAACAGAGTTTGTAAAATTTTTTCTTTATCACTTTCAGTTTATCAACTGAATTTCTTGAGGACAAGCAAAGGTTTAAGCTTGGGGGAGTTGATACGTCTCCGTCGTATCTACTTTTCCAAACACTTTGCCCTTGTTTTGGACTCTAACTTGCATGATTTGAATGAAACTAACCCGGACTGACGCTGTTTTCAGCAGAATTGCCATGGTGTTATTTTTGTGCAGAAATAAAAATTCTTGGAATGACCTGAAAATCAACGGAGAATTATTCTGGAATATATAATGAATATTGGAAGGAAGATCCACGTCAGGGGCTAACGCTCCACCGACCTCAACCTGGAGTCCATATATTCACTTTCGGGGAGAAAAAACCAGAGGAGAAGGATTCATCATGTTTTACGATACGGAGTCGCCGCCAAGCCCTAAACTCTCTCAGGAGGGCTGATCTGGAGTCCGTTCGGGGCTCCGGAGAGGGGAATCCATCGCCATCGTCATCATCAACCATCCTCCATCACCAATTTCATGATGCTCACCGCCGTGCGTGAGTAATTCCATCGTAGGCTTGCTGGACGGTGATGGGTTGGATGAGATTTATCATGTAATCGAGTTAGTTTTGTTAGGGTTTGATCCCTAGTATCCACTATGTTCTGAGATTGATGTTGCTATGACTTTGCTATGCTTAATGCTTGTCACTAGGGCCCGAGTGCCATGATTTCAGATCTGAACCTATTATGTTTTCATCAATATATGAGAGTTCTTGATCCTATCTTGCAAGTTTATAGTCACCTATTATGTTTTATGATCTGTTAACCCCGAAGTGACAATAATCGGGATACTTACCGGTGATGACCGTAGTTTGAGGAGTTCATGTATTCACTATGTGTTAATGCTTTGTTCCGGTACTCTATTAAAAGGAGGCCTTAATATCCCTTAGTTTCCAATAGGACCCCGCTGCCACGGGAGGGTAGGACAAAAGATGTCATGCAAGTACTTTTCCATAAGCACGTATGACTATATACGGAATACATGCCTACATTACATTGATGAACTGGAGCTAGTTCTGTGTCACCCTAGGTTATGACTGTTACATGATGAACCGCATCCGGCATAATTCTCCATCACCGATCCATTGCCTACGAGTTTTCCATACATTGTTCTTCGCTTATTTACTTTTCCGTTGCTATTGTTATCATCACTACAAAATACCAAAAATATTACTTTTGCTACTGTTACCTTTTACCACCGTTACCACTACTATCATATTACTTTGCTACTAATACCTTGCTGCAGATATTAAGTTTCCAGGTGTGGTTGAATTGACAACTCAGCTGCTAATACTTGAGAATATTCCTTGGCTCCCCTTGTGTCAAATCAATAAATTTGGGTTGAATACTCTACCCTCAAAAACTGTTGCGATCCCCTATACTTGTGGGTTATCATAGATGGCCATTTCAAACTCCAACTCCCTTATATCAGAAATAAACTGAAGCAGGAGACAATGGTTGTTGTGGTCATCAGGTTGCAGCTTGGAGCTATCCAGCGGGGGATGCAGAATCATTGCCAGTTCATACGGTATAGCTCCACACACAACAACGAACATATAGCTAGACTGAAGCACATAATAGAAGTAGTAGGCATAAGGGACTCCTCGAATAAAGTCAGCAACAATCGAACTAGGACACCAAAGCAATTGCGGCTTGAGCAGAAAAGGGGCTGTTGGAAGGAGCCCATTGGGGGTGCACCCAGATGGCAGAACACAGGTATGCTGAGCTATCAAACATGCACAAAGGATTAATAGATCACCGGATATTTGTTGAGGAGTGTATGCCCGGACTCGAAAAGTACACCTGGGATCAAACACCTCTCTCTCAATTCCAGTGGCCCAAAACTTCTCAAACTGAATAAAGGAATGCCCCTGGCTGTCATTTCAAGAGGCACGGGTTGTGCCAGGTTTCAGATATGCTACAAGATGTCCATTGTCCAAATAATCAACCAAGAAAGGTATTGTTGCTAACACACATGGAGTACCCAATTGCACATAATCCAAGCGCCGTGCAACCATACGACGCCCATGAAGAGCGGAGGCACTGATCCAATCAAGATGGAGGTAGGGATCACCAAACCCTTGCAAATTTTTTGGAACATAGCAAATAGCCAAGTAGTGGAACAACTGGTTATAGCGCTCATGTGATATAAGTTGTTGAGTACTAGTTTTGTCATGTTTGACGGGAGGTTGAGCAAGTGGCAAGACAAGAACCGGATAGGGTTTGAACAGCTGGCACTGTAGTAAGCTGGTCATTACAGCCTATAGGGTTGATTGTGTCGATAGTTAAAACACCAATTATATCCATTACCCAGCTTACCATCCATTGCCTATATGCCAAAGGCAAGAAAAATCACAGGAGCAAGTTACCTTGGATAGTTTCTCCGCTGGCAGTCCCATTGATCTCCAGGTTGTAAAAGTAGTTGTGTATGCCATAGCAGGGACGTGTTGCGTGTTTATATAGACAGAAAGATTACAAAGGTAGGTCACTAGATTTCTTACCAGATTGATCTCCAAGCTACGACCTATACATATAAGGATCAATCACAACAAACCCTAACAACCTAGGAGTACAACACATGCAACACTAAACCTCCTACGTATGTATACAGTTTATACTTGTACCATATCCTGTTGGGGAACGCAGTAATTTCAAAAAAATTCCTACGCACACGCAAGATCATGGTGATGCATAGCAACGAGAGGGGAGAGTGTTATCTACGTACCCTCGTAGATCGCAACGGAAGGTTGACGCAACGTAGAGGAAGTAGTCGTACGTCTTCCCGATCCGACCGATCCAAGCACCGTTACTCCGGCACCTCCGAGTTCTTAGCACACGTACAGCTCGATGACGCTCCCCGGGCTCCGATCCAGCAAAGCTTCGGGGATGAGTTCCGTCAGCACGACGGCGTGGTGACGATGATGATGTTCTACCGACGCAGGGCTTCGCCTAAGCACTACAACGATATGATCGAGGTGGAATATGGTGGCAGGGGGCACCGCACATGGCTAAGGAACGATCACGTGGATCAACTTGTGTGTCTAGAGGTGCCCCCCTGCCCCCGTATATAAAGGAGCAAGGGGGAGGCCGGCCGGCCCTTGTTTGGCGCGCCAGGAGGAGTCCTCCTCCTAGTAGGAGTAGGACTCCTACTAGGAGGGGGAAAGAGGTGGAGAGGGAGAAGGAAAGGGGGGCGCCGCCCCCCTCCCCTAGTCCAATTCGGACCAGGGAGGAGGTGGCGCGCGGCCCACCTCTGGCAGCCCCTCTCTCTCTCCACTAAGGCCGATATGGCCCATTACTTCTCCCGATAGGGTTCCGGTAACCCTCCGGCTCTCCGGTTTTCTCCGAAATCACCTGGAACACTTCCGCTGTCCGAATATAGCCGTCCAATATATCAATCTTTATGCCTCGACCATTTCGAGACTCCTCGTCATGTCCATGATCACATCCGGGACTCCGAACTAACTTCGGTACATCAAAATGCATAAACTCATAATAACTGTCATCGTAACGTAAAGCGTGCGGACCCTACGGTTCGAGAACAATGTAGTCATGACTGAGACACATCTCCGGTCAATAGCCAATAGCGGGACCTGGATGCCCATATTGGCTCCTACATATTCTACGAAGATCTTTATCGGTCAGACCGCATAACAACATACGTTGTTCCCTTTGTCATCGGTATGTTACTTGCCCGAGATTCGATCGTCGGCATCCAATACCTAGTTCAATCTCATTACCGGCAAGTCTCATTACTCGTTCCGTAATACATCATCTCGCAACTAACTCATTAGTTGCAATGCTTGCAAGGCTTATGTGATGTGCATTACCGAGAGGGCCCAGAGATACCTCTCCGACAATCGGAGTGACAAATCCTATTCTCGAAATACGCCAACCCAACATCTACCTTTGGAGACACCTGTAGAGCTCCTTTATAATCACCTAGTTACGTTGTGACGTTTGGTAGCACACAAAGTGTTCCTCCGGCAAACGGGAGTTGCATAATCTCATAGTCATAGGAACATGTATAAGTCATGAAGAAAGCAATAGCAACATACTAAACGATCGGGTGCTAAGCTAATGGAATGGGTCATGTCAATCAGATCATTCAACTAATGATGTGACCTCGTTAATCAAATAACAACTCTTTGTTCATGGTTAGGAAACATAACCATCTTTGATTAACGAGCTAGTCAAGTAGAGGCATACTAGTGACACTGTTTGTCTATGTATTCACACATGTATTATGTTTCCGGTTAATACAATTCTAGCATGAATAATAAACATTTATCATGATATAAGGAAATAAATAATAACTTTATTATTGCCTCTAGGGCATATTTCCTTCAGTCTCCCACTTGCACTAGAGTCAATAATCTAGATTACACAGTAATGATTCTAACACCCATGGAGTCTTGGTGCTGATCATGTTTTGCTCGTGGAAGAGGCTTAGTCAACGGTTCTGCAACATTCAGATCCGTATGTATCTTGCAAATCTCTATGTCTCCCACCTGACTAGATCCCGGATGGAATTGAAGCGTCTCTTGATGTGCTTGGTTCTCTTGTGAAATCTGGATTCCTTTGCCAAGGCAATTGCACCAGTATTGTCACAAAAGATTTTCATTGGACCCGATGCACTAGGTATGACACCTAGATCGGATATGAACTCCTTCATCCAGACTCCTTCATTCGCTGCTTCCGAAGCAGCTATGTACTCCGCTTCACATGTAGATCCCGCTACGACGCTTTGTTTAGAACTGCACCAACTGACAGCTCCACCGTTTAATGTAAACACGTATCCGGTTTGCGATTTAGAATCGTCGGATCAGTGTCAAAGCTTGCATCAACGTAACCTTTTACGATGAGCTCTTTGTCACCTCCATATACGAGAAACATATCCTTAGTCCTTTTCAGGTATTTCAGGATGTTCTTGACCGCTGTCCAGTGATCCACTCCTGGATTACTTTGGTACCTCCCTGCTAGACTTATAGCAAGGCACACATCAGGTCTGGTACACAGCATTGCATACATGATAGGCCTATGGCTGAAGCATAGGGAACATCTTTCATTTCTCTCTATCTTCTGCAGTGGTCGGGCATTGAGTCTGACTCAACTTCACACCTTGTAACACAGGCAAGAACCCTTCTTGATCCATTTTGAACTTCTTCAAAATCTGTCAAGGTATGTGCTTTGTGAAAGTCCAATTAAGCGTCTTGATCTATCTCTATAGATCTATGCCTAATATGTAAGCAGCTTCACACGAGGTCTTTCATTGAAAAACTCTTATTCAAGTATCCCTTTATGCTATCCAGAAATTCTATATCATTTCCAATCAGTAATATGTCATCCACATATAATATCAGAAATGCTACAGAGCTCCCACTCACTTTCTTGTAAATACAGGCTTCTCCGAAAGTCTGTATAAAACCAAATGCTTTGATCACACTATCAAAGCGTTTATTCCAACTCCGAGAGGCTTGCACCAGTCCATAAATGGATCGCTGGAGCTTGCACACTTTGTTAGCTCCCTTTGGATCGACAAAACCTTCCGGTTGCATCATATACAACTCTTCTTCCAGAAATCCATTCAGGAATGCAGTTTTGACATCCATCTGCCAAATTTCATAATCATAAAACGCGGCAATTGCTAACATGATTCAGATAGAATTAAGCATCGCTATGTGTGAGAAGGTCTCATCGTAATCAACCCCTTGAACTTGCCGAAAACCTTTCGCGACAAGTCGAGCTTTGTAGACAGTAACATTACCGTCAGCGTCAGTCTTCTTCTTGAAGATCCATTTATTCTCAATTGCTTGCCGATCATCGGGCAAGTCAACCAAAGTCCATACTTTGTTCTCATACATGGATCCCATCTCAGATTTCATGGCTTCAAGCCATTTTGCGAATCTGGGCTCACCATCGCTTCTTCATAGTTCGTAGGTTCATCATGATCTAGTAGCATGACTTCCAGAACAGATTACCGTACCACTCTGGCGCGGATCTCACTCTGGTTGATCTACGAGGTTCAGTAGTATCTTGTTCTGAAGTTTCATGATCATTATCATTAACTTCCTCACTTAATTGGTGTAGGTGTCGCAGAAACAGTTTTCTGTGATGTAACTACTTTCCAGTAAGGGAGCAGGTACAGTTACCTCGTCAAGTTCTACTTTCCTCCCACTCACTTCTTTCGAGAGAAACTCCTTCTCCAGAAAGTTTCCGAATTTAGCAACAAAAGTCTTGCCTTCGGATCTGTGATAGAAGGTGTATCCAATATTTTCCTTTGGATATCCTATGAAGACACATTTCTCCGATTTGGGTTCGAGCTTATCAGGTTGAAGCTTTTTCACATAAGCATCGCAGCCCCAAACTTTCAGAAACGACAACTTTGGTTTCTTGCCAAACCACAGTTCATAAGGCGTCGTCTCAACGGATTTTGATGGTGCCCTATTTAACGTGAATGCGGCCGTCTCTAGAGCGTATCCCCAAAACGATAGCGGTAAATCAGTAAGAGACATCATAGATCGCACCATATCTAGTAAAGTACAATTACGACGTTCAGACACACCATTACGCTGTGGTGTTCCGGGTGGCGTGAGTTGCGAAACTATTCCACAATTTTTCAAATGTACACCAAACTCGTAACTCAAATATTCTCCTCCACGATCAGATCGTAGAAACTTTATTTTCTTGTTACGATGATTTTCCACTTCACTCTGAAATTCTTTGAACTTTTCAAATGTTTCAGACTTATGTTTCATTAAGTAGATATACCCATATCTGCTTAAATCATCTGTGAAGGTGAGAAAATAACGATATCCGCCACGAGCTTCAATATTCATCGGACCACATACATCTGTATGTATGATTTCCAACAAATCTGTTGCTCTCTCCATAGTACCGGAGAACGGTGTTTTAGTCATCTTGCCCATGAGGCACGGTTCGCAAGTACCAAGTGATTCATAATCAAGTGGTTCCAAAAGTCCATTAGTATGGAGTTTCTTCATGCGCTTTATACCGATATGACCTAAACGGTAGTGCCACAAATAAGTTGCACTATCATTATCAACTCTGCATCTTTTGGCTTCAACATTATGAATATGTGTATCACTACTATCGAGATTCAATAAGAATAGACCACTCTTCAAGGGTGCATGACCATAAAAGATATTACACATATAAATAGAACAACCATTATTCTCTGATTTAAATGAATAACCGTCTCGCATTAAACAAGATCCGGATATAATGTTCATGCTCAACGCTGGCACCAAATAACAATTATTTAGGTCTAATACTAATCCCGAAGGTAGATGTAGAGGTAGCGTGCCGACCGTGATCACATCGACTTTGGAACCGTTTCCCACGCGCATCGTCACCTCGTCCTTAACCAATCTTCGCTTAATCCGTAGTCCCTGTTTCGAGTTGCAAATATTAGCAACATAACCAGTATCAAATACCCAAGTGCTACTGCGAGCATTAGTAAGGTACACATCAATAACATGTATATCACATATACCTTTGTTCACCTTGCCATCCTTCTTATCCGCCAAATACTTGGGGCAGTTCCGCTTCCAGTGACCAGTCTGCTTGCAGTAGAAGCACTCAGTTTCAGGCTTAGGTCCAGACTTGGGTTTCTTCTCTTGAGCAGCAACTTGCTTGCCGTTCTTCTTGAAGTTCCCCTTTTTCTCCCCTTTGCCCTTTTTCTTGAAACTAGTGGTCTTGTTAACCATCAACACTTGATGCTCCTTCTTGATTTCTACCTTCCGCAGCTTTCAGCATTGCGAAGAGCTCGGGAATAGTCTTGTTCATCCCTTGCATATTATAGTTCATCACGAAGCTCTTGTAGCTTGGTGGCAGTGATTGGAGAATTCTATCAATGACGCAATCATCTAGAAGATTAACTCCCAATTGAATCAAGTGATTATTATACCCAGACATTTTGAGTATATGCTCACTGACAGAACTGTTCTCCCCCATCTTGCAGCTATAGAACTTATTGGAGACTTCATATCTCTCAATCCGGGCATTTTCTTGAAATATTAACTTCAACTCCTGAAACATCTCATATGCTCCATGACGTTCAAAACGTCGTTGAAGTCCCGATTCTAAGACGTAAAGCATGGCACACTGAACTATCGAGTAGTCATCAGCTTTGCTCTGCCAGACGTTCATAACATCTGGTGTTGCTCCAGCAGCAGGCCTGGCACCCAGCGGTGCTTCCAGGACGTAATTCTTCTATGCAGCAATGAGGATAATCCTCAAGTTACGGACCCAGTCCGTGTAATTGCTACCATCATCTTTCAACTTTGCTTTCTCAAGGAACGCATTAAAATTCAACAGAACAACAGCACGAGCCATCTATCTACAATTAACATAAACAAGCAAGATACTATCAGGTACTAAGTTCATGATAAATTTAAGTTCAATTAATCATATTACTTAAGAACTCCCACTTAGATAGACATCCCTCTAATCCTCTAAGTGATTACGTGATCCAAATCAACTAAACCATGTCCGATCATCACGTGAGATGGAGTAGTTTCATCGGTGAACATTATTATGTTGATCATATCTACTATATGATTCACGCTCGACCTTTCGGTCTCCGTCTTCCGAGGCCATATCTGTATATGCTTGGCTCGTCAAGTATAACCTGAGTATTCCGCGTGTGCAACTGTTTTGCACCCGTTGTATTTGAACGTAGAGCCTATCACACCCGATCATCACGTGGTGTCTCAGCACGAAGAACTTTCGCAACGGTGCATACTCAGGGAGAACACTTCTTGATAATTTAGTGAGAGATCATCTTATAATGCTACCGTCAATCAAAGCAAGATAAGATGCATAAAAGGATAAACATCACATGCAATCAATATAAGTGATATGATATGGCCATCATCATCTTGTGCTTGTGATCTCCATCTCCGAAGCACCGTCGTGATCACCATCGTCACCGGCGCGACACCTTGATCTCCATCGTAGCATCGTTGTCGTCTCGCCAATCTTATGCTTCCACGACTATCACTACCGCTTAGTAATAAAGTAAAGCATTACATCGCGATTGCATTACATACAATAAAGCGACAACCATATGGCTCTTGCCAGTTGCCGATAACTCAGTTACAAAACATGATCATCTCATACAATAAAATTTAGCATCATGCCTTGACCATATCACATCACAACATGCCCTGCAAAAACAAGTTAGACGTCCTCTACTTTGTTGTTGCAAGTTTTACGTGGCTGCTACGGGCTTAAGCGAGAACCAATCTCACCTACGCATCAAAACCACAACGATAGTTTGTCAAATAGACTCCGTTTTAACCTTCGCAAGGACCGGGCGTAGCCACACTCGGTTCAACTAAAGTTGGAGAGACAGTCGCCCGCAAGCCACCTATGTGCAAAGCACGTCGGGGAAACCGGTCTCGCGTAAGCGTACGCGTAATGTTGGTCCGGGTCGTCTCGTCCAACAATACCGCCGAACCAAAGTATGACATGCTGGTAGGCAGTATGACTTATATCGCCCACAACTCACTTGTGTTCTACTCGTGCATATAACATCAAACCATAAAACCTAGGCTCTGATACCACTGTTGGGAATGTAGTAATTTCAAAAAAATTCCTACGCACACGCAAGATCATGGTGATGCATAGCAACGAGAAGGGAGAGTGTTGTCTACGTATCCACGCAGACCGACTGCGGAAGCGATCACACAACGTAGAGGAAGTAGTCGTACGTCTTCCCGATCTGACCGATCCATGCACCGTTACTCCGGCACCTCCGAGTTCTTAGCACACGTACAGCTCGATGACGATCCCCGGGCTCCGATCCAGCAAAGCGTCGGGGAAGAGTTCCGTCAGCACGACGACGTGGTGACGATCTTGATGTTCTACCGTCGCAGGGCTTCGCCTAAGCACTGCTACAATATGATCGAGGTGGAATATGGTGGCAGGGGGCACCGCACACGGCTAAGGAACGATCTCAATGATCAACTTGTGTGTCTAGAGGTGTCCCCTGCCTCCGTATATAAAGGAGCCAAGGGGGAGGGGTGCGGCCAGCCCTATGGAGGCGCAGGAGGAGTCCTACTCCTACCGGGAGTAGGACTCCCCCCCAATCCTAGTTGGACTAGGATTCCCCGAGGGGGAAAGAGAGAGAGGGGGGCCGGCCACCTCTCCTAGTCCTAATAGGACTAGGGGAGGGGGAGGTGCGCAGCCCACCTTGGGCTGCCCCTTATCCTTTCCACTAAAGCCCACTAAGGCCCATATGGCTCCCGGGGGGTTCCGGTAACCTCCCGGTACTCCGGTAAAATCCTGATTTCACCCGGAACACTTCCGATATCCAAATATAGGCTTCCAATATATCAGTATTTATGTCTCGACCATTTCGAGACTCCTCGTCATGTCTGTGATCTCATCCGGGACTCCGAACTAACTTCGGTACATCAAAATGCATAAACTCATAATAACTGCCATCGTAACGTTAAGCGTGCGGACCCTACGGTTCGAGAACAATGTAGACATGACTGAGACACGTCTTCGGTCAGTAACCAATAGCGGGACCTGGATGCCCATATTGGCTCCTACATATTCTACGAAGATCTTCATCGGTCAGACCGCATAACAACATACGTTGTTCCCTTTGTCATCGGTATGTTACTTGCCCAAGATTCGATCATCGGTATCCAATACCTAGTTCAATCTCGTTACCGGCAAGTCTCTTTACTCGTTCCGTAATACATCATCTCACAACTAACATATTAGTTGTAGTGCTTGCAAGGCAGGCTTATGTGATGTGCATTACCGAGAGGGCCCAGAGATACCTCTCCGACAATCGGAGTGACAAATCCTAATCTCGAAATACGCCAACCCAACATCTACCTTTGGAAACACCTGTAATGCTCCTTTATAATCACCCAGTTACGTTGTGACGTTTGGTAGCACCCAAAGTGTTCCTCCGGCAAACGGGAGTTGCATAATCTCATAGTCATAGATGTATAAGTCATGAAGAAAGCAATAGCAACCTACTAAACGATCGGGTGCTAAGCTAATGGAATGGGTCATGTCAATCAGATCATTCAACTAATGATGTGACCTCGTTAATCAAATAACAACACGTTGTTCATGGTTAGGAAACATAACCATCTTTGATTAACGAGCTAGTCAAGTAGAGGCATACTAGTGACACTCTGTTTGTCTATGTATTCACACATGTATTATGTTTCCGGTTAATACAATTCTAGCATGAATAATAAACATTTATCATGATATAAGGAAATAAATAATAACTTTATTATTGCCTCTAGGGCATATTTCCTTCAGACAGAATGTTGTTCAGAGTCCCGTATGAGATCCCGGACGTCACGAGGAGTTCCGGAATGGTCCATAGGTGAAGATTTATATATAGGAAGTTGTCATATGGTCACCGGAAAGGTTCGGGGGCATATCGGTATTGTACCGGGGCCACCGGAGGGGTTCCGGGGGTCCACCGGGAGGGGCCACCTCTCTCAGAGGGCCTCATGGGCCGTAGAGGAAAGGGAACCAACCCCAAGTGTGCTGGGCGCATCCCCCCTTGGGCCCATGCGCCTAGGGTTGGGGGAAACCCTAGAGGGGGCACCCCCCTTGCTTGGGGGGCAAGCCACCCCCTTGGCCGCCCCCCTCTAGATCTCATCTAGAGGGGGCCGCCCCCTTCCTCCTTCCCCTATAAATAGAGGGGCAAGGGGAGGGCTGCACACCATATCCAAGGCGCAGCCCCTCCCCTCCCCAACACATCTCCTCCTCCGTTAAAGCTTGGCGAAGCCCTGCCGGAGTACTGCTGCTCCACCACCACCACGCCGTCGTGCTGCTGTTGGAGCTCTCTTCCTAAACCTCTCCCTCCTTCTTGCTGGATCAAGGCGCGGGAGATGTCTCTGCTCTGTTCGTGTGTTGAACGCGGAGGTGCCGTCCGTTCGGCGCTAGGATCATCGGTGATTTGGATCACGTCGAGTACGACTCCGTCAACCCCGTTCTCTCGAACGCTTCCGCTCGCGATCTACAAGGGTATGTAGATGCAATCCTCTCCCTCTCATTGCTAGATGACTCCATAGATTGATCTTGGTGATGCATAGAAAATTTTAAATTTCTGCTACGATCCCCAACAGTGGCATCATGAGCTAGGTCTATGCGTAGTTTCTATGCACGAGTAGAACACAAGTTGTTGTGGGCATCGATTTTGTCAATTTACTTGTCGTTACTAGTCTTATCTTGATTCGGCGGGATCGTGGGATGAAGCGGCCCGGACCGACCTTACACGTATGCTTACGTGAGACTGGTTCCATCGACTGACATGCACTAATTGCATAAGGTGGCTAGCGGGTGTCTGTCTCTCCCACTTTAGTCGGATCGGATTCGATGAAAAGGGTCCTTATGACGGGTAAATAGAAATTGGCATATCACCTTGTGGTTTTGGCGTAGGTAAGAAACGTTCTTGCTAGAAACCTATAGCAGCCACGTAAAAACTTGCAACAACAATTAGAGGACGTCTAACTTGTTTTTGCAGCATATGCCATGTGATGTGATATGGCCAAAAGGATGTGATGAATGATATATGTGATGTATGAGATTGATCATGTTCTTGTAATAGGAATCACGACTTGCATGTCGATGAGTATGACAACCGACAGGAGCCATAGGAGTTGTCTTAATTTATTTATGACCTGTGTGTCAACATAAACGTCATGTAATTACTTTACTTTATCGCTAACCGTTAGCCATTGTAGTAGAAGTAATAGTTGGCGAGACAACTTCATGAAGAAACGATGATGGAGATCATGATGATGGCGGTCATGGTGTCATGCCGGTGACGATGATGATCATGGCGCCCCGAAGATGGAGATCAAAAGGAGCAAAATGATATTGGCCATATCATGTCACTATTTGATTGCATGTGATGTTTATCATGTTTTACATCTTATTTGCTTAGACTGACGGTAGCATAAATAGGATGATCCCTCGCAATAATTTCAAGAAAGTGTTCCCCCTAACTGTGCACCATTGCTAAGGTCCATTGTTCCGAAGCACCACGTGATGATCGGGTGTGATAGGTTCTAACGTTCGCATACAACGGGTGTAAGCCAGATTTACACACGCAATACACTTAGGTTGACTTGACGAGCCTAGCATGTACAGACATGGCGTCGGAACACGGAAGACTGAAAGGTCGAACTCGTATAGAAGATACGATCAACATGAAAATGTTCATCGATGATGACTAGTCCGTCTCACGTGATGATCGGACACGGCCTAGTTGACTCGGATCATGTATCACTCAGATGACTAGAGGGATGTCTATCTGAGTGGGAGTTCATTAAATAATTTGATTAGATGAACTTAATTATCATGGACATAGTCTAAAAATCTTTGTAATATGTCTTGTAGATCAGATGGCCCACGCTAATGTTGCCCTCAACTTCAACGCGTTCCTAGAGAAAACCAAGCTGAAGGACGATGGCAGCAACTACACGGACTGGGTCCGTAACCTGAGGATTATCCTCATAGCTGCCAGGAAAGCATATGTCCTTGATGCACCGCTAGGTGAAGCACCTGTTTTCCCTACAGAACAAGACGTTATGAACTCTTGGCAGACGCGTAGTGATGATTACTCCCTGGTTCAGTGCGGCATGCTTTACAGCTTAGAACCGGGGCTCCAAAAGCGTTTTCAGCAACATGGAGCATATGTGATGTTCCAAGAGCTGAAAATGGTTTTCCAAGCTCATGCCCGGGTCGAGAGATATGAATTCTGATAACCCACAAGTATAGGGGATCGCAACAGCATTCAAGGGTAGAGTATTCAACCCAAATTTATTGATTCGACACAAGGGGAGCCAAAGAATATTCTCAAGTATTAGCAGCTGAGTTGTCAATTCAACCACACCTGGAAACTTAATATCTGCAGCAAAGTGTTTAGTAGCAAAGTAATATGATAGTGGTGGTAGAGGCAACAAAAGTAAAGACAGCAAAAGTAATGTTTTTGGTATTTTGTAGTGATTGTAATAGTAGCAGTGGGAAAGTAAATAAGCGTAAACCAGTATATGGAAAACTCGTAGGCACCGGATCAGTGATGGATAATTATGCCGGATGCGGTTCATCATGTAACAGTCATAACATAGGGTGACACAGAACTAGCTCCAATTCATCAATGTAATGTAGGCATGTATTCCGTATATAGTCATACGTGCTTATGGAAAAGAACTTGCATGACATCTTTTGTCCTACCCTCCCGTGGCAGCGGGGTCCTATTGGAAACTAAGGGATATTAAGGCCTCCTTTTAATAGAGAACCGGAACAAAGCATTAGCACATAGTGAATACATGAACTCCTCAAACTATGGTCATCACCGGGAGTGGTCCCGATTATTGTCACTTCGGGGTTGCCGGATCATAACACATAGTAGGTGACTATAGACTTGCAAGATAGGATCAAGAACTCACCTATATTCATGAAAACATAATAGGTTCAGATCTGAAATCATGGCACTCGGGCCCTAGTGACAAGCATTAAGCATAGCAACATGAATCTCAGAACATAATGGATACTAGGGATCAAACCCTAACAAAACTAACTCGATTACATGATAAATCTCATCCAACCCATCACCGTCCAGCAAGCCTACGATGGAATTACTCATGCACGGCGGTGAGCATCATGAAATTGGTGATGGAGGATGGTTGATGATGACGACAGCGACGAATCCCCCTCTCCGGAGCCCCGAACGGACTCCGGATCAGCCCTCCCGAGAGGTTTTAGGGCTTGGCAGCGGCTCCGTATCGTAAAACGCGATGATTTCTTCTCTCTGATTTTTTTCTCTCCGAAAGCAAATATATAGAGTTGGAGTTGGCGTCGGAGGGCATCCAGGGGGCCCACGAGGTAGGGGGGCGTGCCCCCACCCTCGTGAACAGGGTGTCGGCCCCCTGGTCTTCATATTTGGCGATGATTTTTTACTGTTTTTCTAAGATGTTCCGTGGAGTTTCAGGTCATTCCGAGAATATTTGTTTTCTGCACATAAAACAACACCATGGCAATTCTGCTGAAAACAACGTCAGTCCGGGTTAGTTCCATTCAAATCATACAAGTTAGAGTCCAAAACAAGGGCAAAAGTGTTTGGAAAAGAAGATACGACGGAGACGTATCAACTCCCCCAAGCTTAAATCCTTGCTTGTCCTCAAGCAATTCAGTTGAAAAACAAAAAGAAAGAAAGAAGAACTTTTACAAACTCTGTTTGCTCTTGTTGTTGTAACTATGTCAAGCCAGCATTCAAGTTTTCAGCATAGATCATAACTAACCACATTTGCAATAATTCTCAGGTCTCATAATTACTCATATCAATAGCATAATCAACTAGCAAGTCATAATAATAAACCTCGGATGACAACACTTTCTCAAAACAATCATAATATGATATAACAAGATGGTATCTCGCTAGCCCTTTCTGAGACCGCAAAACATAAATGCAGAGCACCTTTAAAGATCAAGGACTGACTAGACATTGTAATTCATGGTAAAAGAGATCCAATCATAGTCACACCCAATATAAATTAATAGTGACGAATGCAAATGACAGCTGTGCTCTCCAGCTAGTGCTTTTTAATAAGAGGGTGATGACTCAACATAAAAGTAGATGGATATGCCCTTCGCAGAGGGAAGCGGGGATTTGTAGAGGTGCCAGAGCTCGGTTTTGCAATAGACATAAATTGTATTTTGAGCGGTATACTTTCATTGTCAACGTAACAACTAAGAGATGGCGATATCTTCCATGCTAAACACATTATAGGCGGTTCCCAAACAGAATGGTAAAGTTTATACTCCCCCTCCACCAACAAGCATCAATCCATGGCTTGCTCGAAACAACGAGTGCCTCCAACATACATCAGGTCCTAGGGGGAGTTTTGTTTTTAATTAATTTTGATTTAGTTTGCATAAAGCATGGGACTGGGCATCCCGGTGACCAGCCATTTTCTCGTGAGTGAGGAGCGGAGTCCACTCCTCTTGAGAATAACCCGCCTAACACGGAAGATAAGGACAGCCTTGGTTGATACATGAGCTATTCGAGCATACAAAACAGAATGTTTATTTGAAGGTTTAGAGTTTGGCACATACAAATTTACTTGGAACGGCAGGTAGATACCACATATAGGAAGGTATATTGGACTCATCTGGAATAACTTTGGGGTTTAAGGGATTGGATGCACAAGCAGTATTCCCGCTTAGTACAAGTGAAGGCTAGCAAAAGACTGGGAAGCGACCAACTAGAGAGCGACAACAGCCATGTACATGCATTAAAATTAATAAACATTGGATGCAAGCATGAGTAGGATATAATCCACCATGAACATAAATATCGTGAAGGCTATGTTAATTTTGTTTCAACTACATGCGTGAACATGTGCCAAGTCAAGTCACTCAAATCATCCAAAGGAGGATACCACCCCATCATAACCATCTCAATAGCATGTTGGCACACAAGGTAAATCATTATAACTCATAGCTAATCAAGCATGGCACAAGCAACTATGATCTCTAATTGTCATTGCAAACATGTTTATTCATAATAAGCTGAATCAAGAACGAGGGACTCATCATATTTACAAAAACAAAAGAGGTTGAGTTCATACCAGCTTTTCTCATCTCAGTCAGTCCATCATATATCATCATAATTGCCTTTCACTTGCATGACCGAACGGTGTGAATAATAATAAAAGTGTATGTGCATTGGACTAAGCTGGAATCTGCGAGCATTCAATAAACAGGAGAAGACAAGGCAATATGGGCTCTTGGTTAGATCAACAATAATGCAAATAAGAGCCACTTCAACAATTTAATTATGGTCTTCTCCTACTGACCCCCCAAAGAAAAAAAAAGAAATAAAACTATTTACACAGGAAAGCTCCCAACAAGCAAAAGAAGAACGGGAAATATTTTTGGGTTTTCTTTTTTTATTACTACTACAGCAGAGAAAATAAACTACTACTAATTTTTTTGGCTTTTCTTAAGGTTTAACAAACACACAAGAAGAAAGCAGGAAAAAGAAACTAAACTAGCATGGATATTACAGAGAAAAAGTATGAGCACTGACATCTAGCAACGAGTGTGTGTGAGCATAAATGTAATGTCGGTGAGAAATACGTACTCCCCCAAGCTTAGGCTTTTGGCCTAAGTTGGTCTATTGCCACGGCTGGCCTGGCTGATATCCATAATAATAGTTTTTGGGGTCGTACTGTGATGAGGAAGAAGAAGGCTCCGATTGCCACTGGCTGGCAATCATCTCCGGATCCCACTGATAGTTAGACTGTCGTGAAGGATCAAATTGCGGTTCCGGTTCTGGCTCGTCGGCTGGTGCAGGGTTCCGGTAGGCGTGAATAGCCGTCAACGGAACAAGGTACATGCCTACAGTCAAATCAAACAAAGAAGGAGCAGGCAGGATAATAGTCTCATGATGATGTTTGTTAAAGAACAATTGATATTTAAGCTCTCCTGCCCTATTCTTAACAATAAAATCATGTGCCGCCATACTTTTATGATCTAGATAAACACGGGGCAGCACCTTTTCTTCCTTCTCAGCATGCCTAATAGGTATGTTAAAATGTACGACTAGGCGTGTAGCATAGATGCCTCCAAAGATGGGGCCTTTGGTACGGTTCATACTTAACCGTCTAGCAATAATACCGCCCATACTAAAAGTGTTATCACTGTATAAACCGTGGAGCAGAATAATTATATCAGGGATACTAAGGTTTCCACAGTTTCCGCATCCAATTAAACAATGACTAGCAAATAATGCAAAGTAACGTAAAACATGAAAATGTATGCTAGTGATTCATGCATCGGAAACCTTCCTAGTTTCTCCTATAGTGATAGTGTCAATAAACCCAACCACATCATCATGATGTGGTTCTTCTGTCTTGCCCTCAAAAGGGACTAAACAAATCCGATAAAAATCATAAAGTGACATCTCCTTATGCTCATCATATAGATGAAACTCCACCGTAGGTGGTGAGTTCCTAGAATGAAAATGAAAGTTTTGCACAAAAGTATTTGTGAGTAAGAGATACTGATCGCATTGGTCGTGGAGGAAAGCGGTGAGGCCTGCATTGTGAGCCAATTCATGAAAATCTTCATAGATACCGGCTGCTCTCAAGAAATCATCAGAAGGCCATTCACACGCCTGAATCTCCACGGTGTGCGGCAAATTATACTTAGGCTTCGGTGCCTTTTCCTTCGAGCTTTGGCTCGATGAGCCCCTCAAAAATCTCCTCATTATTTTTCTGAAATAATCTGAAATTTTTATTAACTTCAAACAAAAGTGAACCAACTTCAATAAAACTGATAGCAACTACTCCTACAAGTGCCTAGAGCCTAAATCAAGCATTAGAACTACTTGGAACCATATAAATTTGACATGCAAGCTCAAGAACATGGTCACCTATGCAGCACAAATTTGTAAAGAATAAAGCACTAGAACAAAAACTAATTGGACTAATGGAGGAGTCACATACCAAGGAACAATCTCCCCAAGCAGTTTTGCGAGAGGTGCTTTGAGCAAGGAGATCGAAAATCACAGCAAAAGTGGCTCGAACTCGTGCTTGAGTTGGTTTTTCGGGTTTGTGTGAGACAGAGGAAGAAGATGGGTGCTGGGATAAGTGGAGGAGGGCCACCGTGGGCTCACGAGGAAGGGGGAGCGCCCTAAGGGGGGGCGCCCACCACCCTTGTGGCCAGGTGGCAGCTCCTCCCGCGGTAATTTTTGCACAGTAAATCCTCAAATATTCCCAAAAAAATCATATTAAATTGGCATGGCATTCTGAGGACTTTTATTTTCCAGATATTTTTATATTGCACGGATAAGTCAGGAAACAAACAGAAAAATACTATTTTTACTTTATTTCTACTAACTGACAGAAAATAAAGAGAAGGTACAGAAGGTGGTGCTTCTAGTTTCATCCATCTCATGCTCATTAAAAAGAATCCACTAACAAGGTTGATCAAGTCTTGTTAACAAACTCATTCCGATAATCATGAAACCAGAGAAATTTCGAATAACACTAAGTTACCTCAAGGGGGATATGCACATCCCCTATAATAAGTATATCATATTTATTTTTGACAGTAGGAAGAGGAAATTCAAAACCTCCAATTATAATCGATGGAATTTTTCCAATGGAGTTGATACTATGAACTTGAGGTTGTTTCCTCGGAAAGTGTACCGTATGCTCATTACCATTAACATGAAAAGTGACATTGCCTTTGTTGCAATCAATAACAGCCCCTGCAGTATTAAGAAAAGGTATTCCAAGAATAATAGACATACTATCATCCTCGGGAATATCAAGTATAACAAAGTCCGTTAAAATAGTAACATTTGCAACTACAACAGGCACATCCTCACAAATACCGACAGGTATAGCAGTTGATTTATCAGCCATTTGCAAATATATTTCGGTAGGTGTCAGCTTATTCAAGTCAAGTCTACGATATAAAGAGAGAGGCATAACACTAACACCGGCACCAAGATCACATAAAGCAGTTTTAATATAATTTCTTTTAATGGAGCAAGGTATAGTAGGTACTCCGGGGTCTCCAAGTTTCTTTGGTATTCCACCCTTAAAAGTATAATTAGCAAGCATGGTGGAAATCTCAGCTTCCGGTATCTTTCTTTTATTAGTAATGATATCCTTCATATATTTAGCATAAGGATTTGTTTTGAGCACATCAGTTAATCGCATACGCAAAAAGATAGGCCTAATCATTTCAGAAAAGCGCTCAAAATCCTCATCATCCTTTTTCTTGGATGGTTTTGGAGGAAAAGGCATGGGTTTCTGAACCCAAGGTTCCCTTTCTTTACCATGTTTCCTAGCAACAAAGTCTCTTTTATCATAACGTTGATTCTTTGATTGTGGGTTATCAAGATCAACAGCAGGTTCAATTTCTACATCATTATCATTACTAGGTTGAGCATCATCATGAACATCGTCATTAATATTTTCATTAGGTTCATGTTCATTACCAGATTGTGTTTCAGCATCAGACATAGAAATATCATTTGGATTATCAGGTGGTTCAGCAATAGGTTCACTAGAAGTTTGCACAGTTCTATCATTTTTCTTCTTCTTCTTTTTAGAAGAACTAGGAACATCAATATTATTTCTTTGAGAATCTTTCTCGATTCTCTTAGGGTGGCCTTCAGGATACAAAGGTTCCTGAGTCATTCTACCAGTTCTAGTAGCCACTCTAACAGCATAATCATTTTTCTTACTATTCATTTCATCAAGCACTTCTTTTTGAGCCTTAAGTACTTGTTCTACTTGAGTGGTAACCATAGAAGCATGTTTGCTAACAAGTTTAAGTTCACCTTTAATATTAGCCATATAATCACCCAAGTGTCTAATCATATAAGCATTTTCTTTTAATTGTCTGCCAAAATAAGCATTGAAGTCGTCTTGCTTAAACATAAAGTTATCAAACTCATCCAAGAACTGACTAGCAATTTTAGTAGGAGGAACTTCAGCTTTATCATATCTATAGAGAGAATTTACCTTTACTACCTTTGTCGGGATATCGGGGTCAGGAGGTTCTTCAATAAATAAAGAATTGAGATCATATGTTTCTTCAGCAGGCGGTATATTAAGACCATGTATTTCTTCAATAGGAGGTAAATTCTTAACGTCTTCAGCTTTAATACCTTTTTCTTTCATAGATTTCTTTGCCTCTTGCATATCTTCGGGACTGAGAAATAGAACACCTCTCTTCTTCGGAGTTGGTTTAAGAATAGGCTCAGTAATTGGAGCAGGAGCTGGCTCAGGAGGTGGCTCAGGAGGTGCCTAATTATTTTCATTTGTCAACATATTATTCAATAGAATTTCAGCTTCATCCGGTGTTCTTTCCGTGAAAAGAGAACCAGCACAACTATCCAGGTAATCTCTGGAAGCATCGGTTAGTCCATTATAAAAGATATCAAGTATTTTGGGTTTCTTAAGAGGATGATCAAGCAAAGCATTAAGTAACTTGAGAAGGCTCCCCCAAGCTTGTGGGAGACTCTCTTCTTTAATTTGCACGAAGTTGTATATTTCCCTCAAAGCAGCTTGTTTCTTATGAGCAGGGAAATATTTAGCAGAGAAGTAATAAATCATATCCTGGGGACTACGGACACAACCAAGATCAAGAAAATTAAACCATATCTTAGCATCACCCTTTAATGAGAACGGAAATATTTTGAGTATATAAAAGTAACGCGATCTCTCATCATTAGTAAACAGGGCAGCTATATCATTTAACTTAGTAAGATGTGCCACAACAGTTTCAGATTCATAGCCATAAAATGGATCAGATTCAACCAAAGTAATTATATCAGGATCAACAGAGAATTCATAATCCTTATCAGGAACACAGATAGGTGAAGTAGCAAAAGCAGGGTCAGGTTTCATTTTATCTCTAAGTGATTCTTTGTTCCATTTAACTAATAACCTCTTAAGCTCTTATCTATCTTTGCAAGCTAAAATAGCGGCAGAAGATTCCATATCAAAAAGATAACCCTCAGGAATAACAGGCATATTTTCATCATCACTATCATCATCGTATTCAGATTCAATAATTTCTTTTTCTCTAGCCCTAGCAATTTGTTCATCAAGAAATTCACCAAGGGGCACAGTAGTATCAGGCATAGAAGCAGTTTCATCATAAGTATCATGCATAGCAGAAGTGGCATCATCAATAACATGCGACATATCGGAACGAATAGCAAAAGCAGGTGTAGGTGTCGCAAACTTACTCATAACAGAAGGTGAATCAAGTGCAGAGCTAGATGGCAGTTACTTACCTCCCCTCATAGTTGAGGGATAGATCTTGGTTTTTGGATCTCTCAAGTTCTTCATAGTGTCTAGCAGATATAAATCCCAAGTGACTCAAAGAATAGAGCTATGCTCCCCGGCAACGGCGCCAGAAATTTGTCTTGATAACCCACAAGTATAGGGGATCGCAACAGCTTTCGAGGGTAGAGTATTCAACCCAAATTTATTGATTCGACACAAGGGGAGCCAAAGAATATTCTCAAGTATTAGCAGCTGAGTTATCAATTCAACCACACCTGGAAACTTAATATCTGCAGCAAAATGTTTAGTAGCAAAGTAATATGATAGTGGTGGTAGCAGCAACAAAAGTAAAGACAGCAAAAGTAATGTTTTTGGTATTTTGTAGTGATTGTAACAGTAGCAGCGGGAAACCAGTATATGGAAAACTCGTAGGCACTGGATCAGTGATGGATAATTATGCCGGATGCGGTTCATCATGTAATAGTCATAACATAGGGTGACACAGAACTAGCTCCAATTCATCAATGTAATGTAGGCATGTATTCCGTATATATTCATAAGTGCTTATAGAAAAGAACTTGCATGACATCTTTTGTCCTACCCTCCCGTGGCAGCGGCGTCCTATTGGAAACTAAGGGATATTAATGCCTCCTTTTAATAGAGAACCGGAACAAAGCATTAGCACATAGTGAATACATGAACTCCTCAAACTATGGTCATCACCGGGAGTGGTCCCGATTATTGTCACTTCGGGGTTGCCGGATCATAACACATAGTAGGTGACTATAGACTTGCAAGATAGGATCAAGAACTCACCTATATTCATGAAAACATAATAGGTTCAGATCTGAAATCATGGCACTCGGGCCCTAGTGACAAGCAACATCAATCTCAGAACATAATGGATACTAGGGATCAAACCCTAACAAAACTAACTCGATTACATGATAAATCTCATCCAACCCATCACCGTCCAGCAAGCCTACGATGGAATTACTCACGCACGGCGGTGAGCATCATGAGATTGGTGATGGAGGATGGTTGATGATGATGACGGCGACGAATCCCCATCTCCGGAGCCCCGAACGGACTCCAGATCAGCCCTCCCGAGAGGTTTTAGGGCTTGGCGGCAGCTCCGTATCGTAAAACGCGATGATTTCTTCTCTCTGATTTTTTTCTCTCTGAAAGCAAATATATAGAGTTGGAGTTGGCGTCGGAGGGCATCCAGGGGGCCCATGAGGTAGGGCGCGCGCCCTAGGGGGGGCGCCCCCACCCTCATGAATAGGGTGTGGGCCCCCCCACCCTCATGAACAGGGTGTGGGCCCCCTGGTCTTCATCTTTGGCGAGGATTTTTATTGTTTTTTCTAAGATGTTCCATGGAGTTTCAGGTCATTCCGAGAATATTTGTTTTCTGCACATAAAACAACACCATGGCAATTCTGCTGAAAACAGCGTCAATCCGGGTTAGTTCCATTCTAATCATACAAGTTAGAGTCCAAAACAAGGGCAAAAGTGTTTGGAAAAGTAGATACGACGGAGACGTATCAAAGTCTCCGACAAGTTCTACAGTTGTAAGATGGAGGAGAATAGTTCCGTCAGCGAGCACATACTCAAAATGTCTGGGTTGCACAACCGCTTGTCTCGGCTGGGAGTTAATCTCCCGGATGAGGCGGTCATTGACAGAATCCTTCAGTCGCTCCCACCTCGCTACAAGAGCTTCGTGATGAACTTCAATATGCAGGGGATGATAAAGACCATTCCCGAGGTATATTCAATGCTGAAATCAGCGGAGGTGGAAATCAAAAAGGAACATCAAGTGTTGATGGTGAATAAAACCACTAAGTTCAAGAAAGGCAAGGGTAGAAAGAACTTCAAGAAGGACGGCAAGGGAGTTGCCGCACCCGGTAAGCAAGCTGCCGGGAAGAAGCCAAAGATTGGACCCAAGCCTGAGACTGAGTGCTTTTATTGCAAGGGAAACAGTCACTGGAAGCTGAACTGCCCCAAGTACTTAGCGGATAAGAAGGCCGGCAATACCAAAGGTATATGTGATATACATGTTATTGATGTGTACCTAACCAGCGCTCGTAGTAGCTCCTGGGTATTTGATACCGGTGTAGTTGCTCATATTTGTAACTCAAAACAGGAACTGCGGAATAGACGGAGGCTGGCGAAGGACGAGGTGACGATGCGCGTCGGGAATGGTTCCGAGGTCGATGTGATCGCCGTCGGCACGCTACCTCTACATTTACCTACGGGATTAGTTTTAAACCTCAATAATTGTGATTTAGTACCAGCTTTGAGCATGAACATTGTATCTGGATCTCGTTTAATGCGAGATGGATACTCATTTAAATCTGAGAATAATGGTTGTTCTATTTATATGAGAGACATGTTTTATGGTCATGCCCCGCTGGTCAATGGTTTATTCTTATTTAATCTCGAACGTGATGTTACACATATTCATAGTGTGAATGCCAAAAGGTGTAAGGTTGATAATGATAGTCCCACATACTTGTGGCACTGCCGCCTTGGTCACATTGGTGTCAAAC
This sequence comes from Triticum urartu, assembly GCF_003073215.2. Taxonomy (NCBI): domain Eukaryota; kingdom Viridiplantae; phylum Streptophyta; class Magnoliopsida; order Poales; family Poaceae; genus Triticum; species Triticum urartu. The sequence continues at coordinate 80,681 of NW_024115364.1, forward strand.
GCATGAAGAAACTCCATGCAGATGGACTTTTGGAGTCTCTTGATTATGAATCATTTGACACGTGTGAACGATGCCTCATGGGCAAAATGACCAAGACTCCGTTCTCTGGAACAATGGAGCGAGCAACCAACTTATTGGAAATCATACATACTGATGTGTGCGATCCAATGAGTGTAGAGGCTCGCGGTGGCTATCGTTATGTTCTCACCCTCACTGATGACTTGGGTAGATATGGGTATGTCTACTTAATGAAACACAAGTCTGAGACCTTTGAAAAGTTCAAGGAATTTCAGAGTGAGGTTGAGAATCAACGTGACAGGAAAATCAAGTTCTTACGATCAGATCGTGGGGGAGAATATTTGAGTCACGAATTTGGCACGCACTTAAGGAAATGTGGAATAGTTTCACAACTCACGCCGCCTGGAACACCACAGCATAATGGTGTGTCCAAATGTTGTAATCGCACCCTATTGGATATGGTGCGATCGATGATGTCTCTTACCGATCTACCGCTATCATTTTTGGGTTATGCTATAGAGACTGCCGCATTCACTTTAAATAGGGCTCCGTCGAAATCTGTTGAGATGACACCGTATGAATTGTGGTTTGGTAAGAAACCTAAGCTGTCATTTCTGAAAGTTTGGGGATGCGATGCTTATGTCAAGAAACTTCAACCTGAAAAGCTCGAACCCAAATCGGAAAAATGCGTCTTCATAGGATACCCTAAAGAAACTATTGGGTATACCTTCTACCTCAGATCCGAAGGCAAGATCTTTGTTGCCAAGAATGGATCCTTTCTAGAGAAAGAGTTTCTCTCTAAAGAAGTAAGTGGGAGGAAAGTAGAACTTGATGAAGTATTGCCTCTTGAACCGGAGAGTGGCGCAGCTCAAGAAAATGTTCCTGATGTGCCTGCACCGACTAGAGAGGAAGTTAATGATGATGATCATGAAACTTCAGATCAAGTTGCTACTAAACTTCGAAGGTCCATGAGGACACGTTCCGCACTAGAGTGGTACGGCAACCCTGTCCTAGAAATCATGTTGTTAGACAATGGTGAACCTTCGAACTATGAAGAAGCGATGGTGGGCCCAGATTCTGACAAATGGCTGGAAGCCATGAAATCCGAGATAGGATCCATGTATGAAAATGAAGTATGGACTTTGACTGACTTGCCCGATGATCGGCGAGCCATAGAAAATAAATGGATCTTTAAGAAGAAGATAGACGTGGATGGTAATGTGACCATCTATAAGGCTCGGCTTGTCGCTAAGGGTTATCGACAAGTTCAAGGGGTTGACTATGATGAGACTTTCTCACCCGTAGCAAACTGAAGTCCGTCCGAATCATGTTAGCAATTGCCGCATTCTATGATTATGAGATATGGCAAATGGATGTCAAAACGGCATTCCTTAATGGTTTCCTTAAGGAAGAATTGTATATGATGCAGCCGGAAGGTTTTGTCGATCCTAAGAATGCTGACAAGGTGTGCAAGCTCCAACGCTCAATCTATGGGCTGGTGCAAGCATCTCGGAGTTGGAACATTCGATTTGATGAGATGATCAAAGCGTTTGGGTTTACGCAGACTTATGGAGAAGCCTGTGTTTACAAGAAAGTGAGTGGGAGCTCTGTAGCGTTTCTCATATTATATGTGGATGACATACTATTGATGGGAAATGATATAGAATTCTTGGAAAGCATAAAGGCCTACTTGAACAAGTGTTTTTCAATGGAGGACCTTGGAGAAGTTGCATATATATTAGGCATCAAGATCTATAGAGATAGATCGAGACGCCTCATTGGTCTTTCACAAAGTACGTACCTTGACAAGATATTGAAGAAGTTCAATATGGATCAGTCCAAGAAGAGGTTCTTGCCTGTATTGCAAGGTGTGAGATTGAGCATGGCTCAATGCCCGACCACGGCAGAAGATAGAGAAAAGATGAGTGTCGTCCCCTATGCCTCGGCCATAGGGTCTATTATGTATGCCATGTTGTGTACCAGACCTGATGTAAACCTTGCCGTAAGTTTGGTAGGAAGGTACCAAAGTAATCCCGGCATGGAACACTAGACAGCGGTCAAGAATATCCTGAAATACCTGAAAAGGACTAAGGATATGTTTCTCGTTTATGGAGGTGACGAAGAACTCATCGTAAAGGGTTACGTTGATGCTAGCTTCGACATAGATCTGGATGACTCTAATTCACAAACCGGATACGTGTATATTTTGAATGGTGGGACAGTTAGCTGGTGCAGTTGCAAGCAAAGCATCATGGCGGGATCTACATGTGAAGCGGAGTACATGGCAGCCTCGGAGGCAGCACAAGAAGCAATCTGGGTGAAGGAGTTCATTACCGACCTAGGAGTTATTCCCAATGCGTCGGGCCCGATGACTCTCTGTTGTGACAACACTGGAGCTATTGCCCTTGCCAAGGAGCCCAGGTTTCACAGGAAGACCAGGCATATCAAGCGTCGCTTCAACTCCATTCATGAAAATGTTCAAAATGGATACATAGATATTTGTAAAGTGCATACAGACCTGAATGTTGCAGATCCGTTGACTAAACCTCTTCCTCGAGCAAAACATGATCAACACCAGAACTCTATGGGTGTTCGATTCATCACAATGTAACTAGATTATTGACTCTAGTGCAAGTGGGAGACTGTTGGAAATATGCCCTAGAGGCAATAATAAAGTGGTTATTATTATATTTCCTTGTTCATGATAATTGCCTACTGTTCATGCTATAATTGTGTTATCCGGAAATCGTAATACATGTGTGAATACATAGACCACAACATGTCCCTAGTGAGCCTCTAGTTGACTAGCTCGTTGATCAATAGATGGTTACGGTTTCCTGACCATGGACATTGGATGTCATTGATAACGGGATCACATCATTAGGAGAATGATGTGATGGACAAGACCCAATCCTAAGCATAGCGCAAGATCGTGTAGTTCGTCTGCTAAAGCTTTTCTAATGTCAAGTATCTTTTCCTTAGACCATGAGATTGTGCAACTCCCAGATACTGTAGGAATACTTTGGGTGTGCCAAACGTCACAACATAACTGGGTGACTATAAAGGTGCACTACGGGTATCTCCGAAAGTGTCTATTGGGTTGGCACGAATCGAGACTGGGATTTGTCACGCTGTATGACGGAGAGGTATCTTTGGGCCCACTCGGTAAGACATCATCATAATGAGCTCAATGTGACTAAGGGTTGGTCACGGGATGATGTGTTACGGAACGAGTAAAGTGACTTGCCGGTAACGAGATTGAATGAGGTATTGGGATACCGACGATCGAATCTCGGGCAAGTAACGTATCGATTGAGAAAGGGAATTGTATATGGGATTGCTTGAATCCTCGACATCGTGGTTCATCCGATGAGATCATCGTGGAACATGTGGGAGCCAACGTGGTTATCTAGATCCCGCTGTTGGTTATTGGCCGAAGAGTTGTCTCGGTCATGTCTGCATGGTTCCCGAACCCGTAGGGTCTACACACTTAAGGTTTGATGATGCCAGGGTTATTAGAAAGGCTTGTGTGTGATTACCGAATGTTGTTCGGAGTCCCGGATGAGATCTCGGACGTCACGAGGAGTTCCGGAATGGTCCAGAGGTGAAGATTTATATATAGGAAGTTGTCATACGGTCACCGGAAAGGTTCGGGGGCATATGGGTATTGTACCGGGGCCACCGGAGGGGTTCCGGGGGTCCACCGGGAGGGGCCACCTCTCTCGGAGGGCCTCATGGGCCTTAGAGGAAAGGGAACCAGCCCTGAGTGGGCTGGGCGCATCCCCCCCTTGGGCCCATGCGCCTAGGGTTGGGGGGAAACCCTAGAGGGGGCGCCCCTTGCTTGGGGGGCAAGCCACCCCCTTGGCCGCCGCCCCCCTCTAGATCTCATCTAGAGGGGGCTGGGCCCCTTCCTTCTTCCCCTATAAATAGAGGGGCAAGGGGAGGGCTGCACACCACATCCAAGGCGCAGCCCCTCCCCTCCCCAACACATCTCCTCCTCCGTTAAAGCTTGGTGAAGCCCTGCCGGAGTACTGCTGCTCCACCACCACCACGCCGTCGTGCTGCTGTTGGAGCTCTCTTCCTCAACCTCTCCCTCCTCCTTGCTGGATTAAGGCGCGGGAGACGTCTCCGCTCCGTACGTGTGTTGAACGCGGAGGTGCCATCCGTTCGGCACTAGGATCATCGGTGATTTGGATCACGTCGAGTACGACTCCATCAACCCCGTTCTCTTGAACGCTTCCGCTTTCGATCTACAAGGGTATGTAGATGCACTCCTCTCCCTCTCGTTGCTAGATGACTCCATAGATTTATCTTGGTGATGCGTAGAAAATTTTAAATTTCTGCTACGATCCCCAACATCAGATCCTCTACCAACAAAAAAAATCCATCAAGCAGTCCAGAAAGTAAGATTTTCTCACCCTCTTGCTCACTTGGATCCAAAATTTCTTTTCAAGAAGCAGCGGCATGAGGCTCGCCGCACAACCCGGAACAGCAGCCAAACGGTCACTTCGACCGGTTTACCGAATACCCCGGTTAGAAAACGCCGACCTGAGGTCTCACCCACTTCTGGCACTTCTTATCCCAAGGCCGGCTATTTCTGACAACCTCTTAATCCGTCCGATTCGAATTATCAGGTGACACCTCCTTCATCATCCGGTGAATCAACGGCCACACAACTCCCTCCTCTTAAGACCGTTGCTGGGTAAGTATTTCAACTCAATCTTTTGATGTTTCACACTTTATATGCTATGCTAACCTTTGCGTTTGCTCTTTTTAGAGCCAAAGCCAGACCCAGTAAGAAGGCTCGGGTGAATAACCCGTCTGAAGACCATGTGGTGATTGAACCGGAGCTGACTACGGAACCGGAAGGTCCAAATACTGAGGCCACATTTGATGAACCACCCCCTCAAGATCATAATGTTGATGAACAAGCAGAAGTTGATACCGCTGTGCAAGATGATAAACCGAAGATTCCAGTCTGGACTGATGACGGACCTTCTAATCCAGTGAAGGCTACTAATATTCCATCAACTCCGGAAAAAGCTGTTGGTGACAAGGAAGATGAGGTTATCATTACTGGTGTTGGCCACACCTCTCCTGGCCATCCTACTATATTGGCAAAACATAGTGCCAAGGAAGAGCGTGCTGCCATGGAGAAAGGCAAGTGGAGCACCGATTTATCAAGCTATGCCCACCTTAACGCCCAAGAGCTCCATTCTGGTTTTCTGAACCGCTTGTACTCAAACCGTGACTATGAAGCTGGCTTAGTGAATTTAATGAAGGAACGTTATGAAGTAAGTACAAATCCTCTTCTCTCTTAAGTCAATTGTAAGTACCAATTACAGTAGCTCCCAAGGGCCGATTTATGATAATAATCAAAAACCGGGACTTCATAATACCATACTTCTTCATACTTATGCTCCAAGGGTCAGTTGATCCGTTAAAAATGAACCGGAGCTTTAGCACTGTATCCTTATAAATTTTGCCTGTGTAGTCCCCAAGGGCCGGTTTACCTTTCCAAGGTGAACCGGGACTTTTAGTTTACTGTTACTTTTGAGCAAATGTACATTAGCCCCCAAGTGCCAAGAATAATGCTTGTATTATACGCTTGGGACTTGAAATAATTTTTCTAAAATGAAGCGAATAGGCATTAGCCCCCAAGTGCAAAGTGCATAACTTGTTATACGCTTGGTACTTCAAATATACATAGCCCACTGATGATATATCTTGTCGTTGTAGGCCGAGCTGAGTAAGAAGGATGCCCAAACCGCTGACCTTCAGGAGAACATTAAATCTCAGCAAGCGGAGGCGTCCAAAGCCAAGGAAGAACTGACTAATGCCTTAGCGGCCATGGAGAAGCTGAAGGAAACCTTTAAGAAGGAGCGTGCAGATTGGGACAAAGAGAAGGCCGCTTTAGCAAAGAAGGCCGAAGACGCAGAAGCAACCCTGAAACTGGTGGTTGAAGAACTCACCGGTTTAAAGCAGCAAATAAACACTATGACTTCTGCTGTGTTTGGTAAGCGTCCTCATCTGACGTTTTTCAAGTCACCTTTTCCTTATCAGTTGTCGGTTTACTAATGCTTACAATGTCACAGGGACCCGCATTACCCATCTAGGCTCTGGTATGCGGATGAAGCTGAAGGCTGCCAATACATTGATAGAGCAGCTATATTCCGGATCCCAACAGGCTATCTGCGCTGCTGCTTACAACAAGCCTCCTCCAGCATTGATAAAAGAAACCATCGAGAAGCTGTCAATGCTGCCTGCCCGGTTGGATGAACTGAAAAAATCAGCTGCAAGGTCAGGCGTTGTTACTGCGCTAATCCGGGCCAAGGCATGGATTCCACATCTTGAACCGACAGATATTGGCCAAGGCTACCCCAGCGTAAAGGAAGACGGTTCAGAGTTCAACAATGATGATCTCCGAAGACTAACAAGGGAAATGTGACCCATAGCGAGCAAATTGGCGGATGAAACGGATCTGTCTCATTATCAGCCGGTTTATGATGTTGATTAGAAAAGATATCCCACGCCGATACATGATGTAGAGGATCTTGTTCCACCAATTCGTAAGCATACTTATGCCCCTGACATTGATCCTTCCCCCCTTATAAGTGAAGAAGCCGTGTTCCAAGCTTTAATCGGAATCGATTGGACAACAGTTGATTTCCAGCCACTGGGTAGAGAGGAGGATGCGCCAACTCAAGATGATCCTCAATCTTCAAGTCATCCAGATGCTGAATCCTAAACCGGAGGCCGGTTTATCTATCGCAGTCTTCCACTTGTTATTGAAACAATTATTCTGTGTGGGCTTTTAAAGCGCCTTGTAATAGGCTAGCTTAAACACTTATCTGTTATGCCATCGAGCATGTTTATTTTGCTTGATACTGATAACTCGCCATGCCCTTGGGATCTATTATATGCATAGTCCATTGCGGCTTTATTTAATTTGTTCCTGCATATAAGAACTTGAAAGTGTCCTCTGGTGCCTGCAACTCTGTCCAATCATTAATGAAGTCCACAAGTGCTTGGGATTTGATTGCTGTGCGAGGCATATATTTTATCCCGTGAGGTCCAAGCTCAATAGCCCACTTGGCAATCCGACCAGTTGCTTCTCTGTTTTGGATGATATCTCCCAGGGGGGCTAAACTAACCACTATGATAGGATGACCTTGAAAATAATGCTTGAGCTTCCGGCTTACCATGAAAACTCCATACACCAGCTTCTGCCAATGTGGGTACCTCTGCTTTCATTCAATAAGTACCTCGCTAATGTAATAAACCGGCCGTTGAACCGGATACTCCTTTCCGGGCTCCTTGCGCTCAACCACAATAGCCACACTAACAGCCCGGGCATTAGCAGCCACGTATAGCAATAAGGGCTCTTTATCGACCGGAGCCGCAAGGATGGGCGATTCAGCTAATTGTCTCTTCAAATCCTCGAACGCTTTATCAGCCGCGTCACTCCAGACGAAGTCATCCGTTTTCTTTAGCATCTGATACAAAGGGATAGCTTTCTCCCCAAGGCGACTGATAAAACGGCTTAATGCTGCAATCCGGCCCGCCAAACGCTGAACATCATTGATACATGCAGGTTTAGCCAGAGAGGTGATAGCTGTGATCTTCTCCGGATTAGCCTCAATGTCCCTGTTAGACACCAGGAAACCCAAGAGTTTGCCTGCTGGAACACCAAAGACACATTTGGCCGGATTAAGCATCATCTTGTAGACCCAGAGGTTGTTAAAAGTCTCTATGAGGTCATCTATCAATGTTTCCTCCTTCCTAGACTTCACCACAATATCATCCACATAACCATGGACATTGCGCCCAATCTATTTATGAAGACAATTCTGAACACAACGTTGATACGTCGCCTGGGCACTCTTGAGCCCAAAAGGCATAGATACATAGCAGAAGGCTCCAAAGGGAGTTATGAAAGTTGTCTTCTCCTGGTCCTTAACTGCCATTTTGATCTGATGATAACTGGAATAAGCAACCAGAAAACACAAATGGTCACAACCCGCCGTAGCATCAATAATATGATCAATACGATGGAGAGCAAAGGGATCAGCCGGACAGGCCTTGTCCAAGTCTGTGTAATCCACACACATACGCCAAGTGCCATTTTTCTTAAGTACCAGCACCGGATTAGCTAGCCACTCAGGGTGAAATACCTCCACGATAAACCCTGCTGCCAAAAGCCGAGCTACCTCCTCACCAATAGCCTTACGCCTCTCTTCATTGAAGCGGCGAAGAAACTGCCTGACCGGTTTAAACTTGGGATCTATATTAAGGGTGTGCTCAGGGAGTTCCCGCGGTACACCTTGCATGTCAGAAGGCTTCCATGCAAAGATGTCTCGGTTCTCACGGATGAACTCGATGAGTGTGCTTTCCTATTTTGGATCCAGGTTAGCACTAATGTTGAACTGCTGAGATGAATCGCCAGGAACAAAAGCAACCATCTTAGTATCTGCAGCCGATTTAAATTCCACCATCGGATCATGCTCTGTAGTTGGCTTTTTCAGAGAAGTCATATCTGCCGGATCAACATTGTCTTTATAAAACTTCAGCTCCTCTGTGGCACAAACTGACTCAGCATAAGCCGCATCACCTTCTTCACACTCCAAGGCTATCTTCCTGCTCCCATGTACTGTGATGGTGTTGGGGAACGTAGTAATTTCAAAAAAATTCCTACGCACACGCAAGATCATGGTGATGCATAGCAACGAGAGGGGAGAGTGTTGTCTACGTACCCTCGTAGACCGAAGCGGAAGCGTTGACGCAACGTAGAGGAAGTAGTCGTACGTCTTCCCGATCTGACCAATCCAAGCACCGTTACTCCGGCACCTCCGAGTTCTTGACACACGTACAGCTCGATGACGCTCCCTGGGCTCTAATCCAGCAAAGCTTCAGGGAGGAGTTCCGTCAGCACAACGGCGTGGTGACGATCTTGATGTTCAACTATCGCAGGGCTTCGCCTAAGCACCGCTACAATATGACCGAGGTGTAATATCATGGAGGGGGGCACCGCACACGGCTAAGGAACGATCACGAAGATCAACTTGTGTGTCTATGGGGTGCCCCTTGCCTCAGTATATAAAGGATGGAGGAGGAGGAGGCCGGCCAAGGCTTGGTGCGGCCAGGATGTGGAGTCCTACTAGGATTCCAAGTCCTAGTAGGAGTCCACCAAGAGGGGAGGAAAGGAGAAGGAAGTGGAGGAGAAGGAAAGGTGGCCGGCCCCCTTTTCCCTAGTCCAATTCGGACTAGATGGGAGGGGGGCGCAGCAGCCCCTTGGCCCTTTCTCCTCTTTCCACTAAAGCCCATCAAGGCCCATTGCTTCTCCCGTAACTACCCGGTACTCCGAAAAATACCCGAATCACTCGGAACCTTTCCGATGTCCGAATATAGTCGTCCAATATATCGATCTTTACATCTCGACCATTTAGAGACTCCTCGTCATGTCCCCGATCTCATCCGGGACTCCGAACTCCTTCGGTACATCAAAACTCATAAACTCATAATATAACTGTCATCGAAACCTTAAGCGTGCGGACCCTACGGTTCGAGAACAATGTAGACGTGACCGAGACACGTCTCCGGTCAATAACCAATAGCGGGACCTAGATGCCCATATTGGCTCCTACATATTCTACGAAGATCTTTATCGGTCAGACCGCATAACAACATACGTTGTTCCCTTTGTCATCGGTGTGTTACTTTCCTAAGATTCGATCGTCGGTATCCAATACCTAGTTCAATCTCGTTACCGGCAAGTCTCTTTACTCGTTCCGTAATACAACATCCCGCAACTAACTCATTAGTTGCAATGCTTGCAAGGCTTAAGTGATGTGCATTACCGAGAGGGCCCAGAGATACCTCTCCGACAATCGGAGTGACAAATCCTAATCTCGAAATACGCCAACCCAACATATACCTTTGGAGACACCTGTAGAGCTCCTTTATAATCACCCAGTTACGTTGTGACGTTTGGTAGCACACAAAGTGTTCCTCCGGCAAACGGGAGTTGCATAATCTCATAGTCATAGGAACATGTATAAGTCATGAAGAAAGCAATAGCAACATACTAAACGATCGGGTGCTAAGCTAATGGAATGGGTCATGTCAATCAGATCATTCAACTAATGATGTGATCCCATTAATCAAATGACAACTCTTTGTCCATGGTTAGGAAACATAACCATCTTTGATTAACGAGCTAGTCAAGTAGAGGCATAC
>NW_024115365.1:0-19162 GCF_003073215.2 Triticum urartu
TCCTCGGCCAGGTCGAGCAGGTTGTGGCAGGAGAGCGACGGCATGTCGCCGGTCCGGTCCTTCTATCGATTCGTGCCGCAGATGCCCAGTGCTGCTAGACGGGGATGGCGCATGAAGAGACGGCGAGGGCCGCGTGGAAATGTAGGAGAAGGGGGGGTGGAAGCTTCTGGGGATAAGAAGGGCCGGGGGCGGGGGCGTGGGAGGAGGTATATATAAACGAGACGAGAGCAGCACGGAAGCGGCGCGATCCCGGCCCCCCTTCCTAGCTTGGACCAGGATCAGGAGCGAAGGTGGAAGAAGGAGGGGGCAACCAACGCGCCCACGGGGCTTATCCAGATCGGAAAGGGGCGCCAATGACGGTCCTGCCCCCGCCCCGCGCCGTGGGACGGTTCGGGTTGGGTTTTTTTTCCTTTATTTTTTGCCAAGCTATTGGATGGATGGATAGACGAGCGCTGCGTGCGGGCGTCAAACGAAACGGCCGCTGGGTCTCGTGTCCCTATCCGTCTATCCGCCCCGCCCGACCCCGGCCGGTCCGTGACGTCGGGCGACGCGTCGCGTAGGGGCGTGCGCATGCCGCGGGACGCACGCACGCACGCACGCACGCACCGCATACAAGGAGAACGCGCACCGGGAAAACGGGACGGGGGTATAAAATGTGCTTTCCGTGCCACGTTTTGTGGCTGAACCGTGTTTTGGTCTACCGAACCGAGCGGGTGTCCAAAATGTCGGATAATAATAAACTGTTTGAAGGGAATACAGGCGACGTAGACGCCGTGCTTATCTTTTATTTGACGGGATTTTTAAATGGAAGATATGCGGGTTCAACTTTGAGCGGTTTTGAAGTCAAAACATTTTTGCTACTACCTCCGTTTCAGTTTACAAGTCCTGCGCGTATACCTAGGCTGTTAATTTTATCATCATAATATAAACTATATAACACAAAAATTATATCTTTTGAAAGTAGAAACTCTGAAGTTTATGTTGGTATATTTTTTGTAATATATGACTTGTATTAGGTTGGTCAAATTGACAACCTAGGGCTACGCGCACGCCATGTAAACTGAGAGAGAGGTAGTATATAAAGGGTTGTTCGCAACGTAATAATTTGTTCTCTTCTTTGTCTCGACGCACACGACGGAGTTCAGCATTTAATGTCTACCATAATTAAATTAGTCCGGTTTTTGAATTGTGCGGGAATTTTTAGGTCATACTGACATTGCTTTCAATGAATGTTTTTTTAAGAAACTGAGCACAAATCCTTGTGAAAAGATGCACGCACGCCTTATCCATATGAGCTGGCAGATCCTCAGATGACGAAATCGGCCCTCCTAGTCGAGGGACACGCCGTACCATTGAAAGGATAGCGTCAAAGAGTATGAAATAATTCCAGAAAATACACGAGCACATATCGGGTGTGTACTCAAACCCGGATAGGTTGGCTTCACCAAAAGAAAACCTAACTATACAAGCTATACTTCATCGCTGCTTGCAACGGACAAGAGTATACACATTTGCTCGTATGTCATGTTTTTTTTTTGTGAAACGTGTTCGGTCTACCGAAAGGATGTCCAAAATGTCACATAAACAATTTTAGGAGAATGCCAAAGACATAGACGCTATGCTTATCTATTATTTTGTAGAGCTTTTAAAGAGGCATATGCATGTTCAACTTTGAATAGTTTCCAAGTCAAGTCATTGTTATGTAAAGTGTTGTTCACGACGTAATAATCTGTACTTTTTTTCTGTCTCGATGCACAAGATAGCTTTTGGGATTTGAATTTTTGCGATAAATAGACGAATCTAGTATTCCGAAAAGTGAAGAAAAAATCCGTATGTTGCACACATATTGCTCCTGGTGTAGAAAAGTAACATAAGATGGACGAAACTATGATCATGTGTCAAGGCATCATTAGTTGCTTGGTAGCGATAAGATTAGGTGGAAAGTGACAATGGATAATCTTATATCTTTGATATTCATGTTCGAGAAAACGCCTATATGATGGCAAGTTAACATTCACATCCGAACTAAAATGAAAATGAGTGTAGAAAATGTCCATATTTTTTGGTAAACACAATCTTATATCTTCAATATTCATGATCAAGAAAACTCCTATATGGCAAGTCAACATTCACATCTGAACTAAAAGGAAAATGGGCATAGAAAATGGTAGTATTTGTTTGTAAATGCAATCTTATATCTTTGATATTCATGTTCGAGAAAACTCCTATATGGCAAGTCAACATTCACATCTGAACTCAAATGAAAATGGGTGTGGAAAATGCCCGTATTTGTTTGTAAATGCAAAGGCGAGGAAGTGTTGGGTTTTGAAACAAATGTAGACATGTTAGATGAGAGATCCATATATAAAAACATGTTTGCTAATTTACGAAATTCAAGTCCCATATGGGAGTGATCGACATATAATCCTAAAGGTGGTCATATTTCACTTAATGTATGACTAACTTAAAAACATGATGTAGTATTTGTTTGTCTATCAGTATAGCATCGATTTGTTGTATATCATGAGTCAATTATTTTATGTCACCTAGTTACCGACTTATTTATTATGCCTAGTATCATATGTAATTAAATTGTATGGTATTTGTACCTGTTCCAAATTAACTAAATGTCTTATATGTGTTTGTATTCTAGTAGTTGTTCCACATTCGTATCCGATAACATATTTACCTGCATTTCTAGTTCCATTTGTATCCGAAAATCGGGAGGACACTATTTGATATGCGCCTGATCAATTTCCGTTCCTAGACGTGATGCAGATATTAGGTGCTTGGATATGTAAGTATTGATTACTAAAAAACATGGCGAGACAAATAAGGCAACATTCAAAGTAGTCAAATGAAGGTTATCCCTGCAGTAATTATTGATTATATGTTGACAAATCAGGGTATGCCATAACTGTGATAAACTATTTTAATGCTCATCATTTTGAAGGAAATATGGTATATAATTTTCATTCAAAAAATGGCACATATTTATAGGTTGACGCAAAAAAAACGACTCTGCCCATGCGGAAGATGCACATGCATTATGTCTTACTTCCTTAATGAAGTCTGCCATTACTCGAAGAGTATGATGTGTGATATTCTAATTTTTACTGAAACTCTAAATTGTTTTTTAGAAACACAATACAAGCAGAAACGCTGACATATATGCACATACACTCACCCTATAAAAAACACACACCTTATGCCTATAAGCACCTTTGAGAAACTGAACTGGTAGGTCTTGAGATTGACGAAGACATCTTAGGTGCCTTGTTGTCAAGGAAAATCTAGTCTCTTACTAAAAGAATAATATTCTATCTTTATAAGACGCGCAGGGATCAAACCCCCGTGTATGGGGGTACAACTAGCATTGTAACCACCAAACTACTGTTGGGGAACGTAGTAATTTCAAACAATTTCTTACACACATAGGATCATGGTGATGCATAGCAACGAGAGGGAAGAGTGTGTCTACGTACCCTCGTAGACTGAATGCGGAAGCGTTAGTACAACGCGGTTGATGTATTCGTACGTCTTCACGATCCGACCGATACAAGTACCGAACGCACGGCACCTTCGAGTTCTACACACGTTCAACTCGATGACGTCCCGCGAGCTTCGATCCAGCAAAGCTTCACAGGAGAGTTTCGTCAGCACGACGGCGTGGCGACGGTAATGATGATGCTACCGACGCAGGGCTTCACCTAAGCACCGCTACGATATGATTGAGGTGGATTATGGTGGAAGGGGGGCACCGCACACTGCTAAGAGATCAATGATCAATTGTTGTGTCTAGAGATGCCCCCCTGCCCTGTATATAATTAAAGGAGCAAAGGGGGAGAGGCGGCCGGCCAAGGAGGGCGCGTCAAGGGAGGGAGTCCAGGAGTAGGACTCCTCCTTTTCCTAGTAGGAGTAGGAGAGGGGGGAGGAAAGAGGGGGCCAGCCCCTTTGCCCTAAACCAATTCGGTTTGGGCCTTGGGGGGCCCACACTTCCCTTGCTGCCCTCTATTTCCACTAAGGCCCATGTAGGCCCATCAAGCCCCCGGGGGGTTCCGGTAACCCCACGGTACTCCAGTATATGTCCGAAACCTTCCGGAACCTTTCCGATGTCCGAACATAGTCGTCCAATATATCGATCTTTATGTCTCGACCATTTCGAGACTCCTCATCATGTCCGTGATTATATCCAAGATTCTGAACTACCTTTGGTACATCAAAACACAAAAACTCATAATACCGATCATCGCCGAATTTTAAGCGTGCGGACCCTACGGGTTCGAGAACTATGTAGACATGACCGAGACACGTCTCCGGTCAATAACCAATAGCGGAACCTGGATGCTCATATTGGCTCTTACATATTCTACGAAGATCTTTACTGGTCAAACCGGATAACAACATACGTTGTTCCCTTTGTCATCGGTATGTTACTTGCTCGAGATTTGATCGTCGGTATCTCAATACCTAGTTCAATCTCGTTACCGGCAAGTCTCTGTACTCGTACCGTAATACATCATCCCGCGACTAAATCATTAGTTACAATGCTTGCAAGGCTTATAGTGATGTGCATTACCGAGTGGGCTCAGAGATACCTCTCTGACAATCGGAGTGACAAAATCCTAATCTCGAAATACGCCAACTCAACAAGTACCTTCGGAGACACCTGCAGAGTACCTTTATAATCACCCAGTTACGTTGTGACGTTTGGTAGCACACAAAGTGTTCCTTCGGTAAACGGGAGTTGCATAATCTCATAGTCATATGAACATGTATAAGTCATGAAGAAAGCAATAGCAACATACTAAGCGATCAAGTGCTAAACTAACGGAATGAGTCAAGTCAATCACACCATTCTCCTAATGATGTGATCCCATTAATCAAATGACAATCCATGTCTATGGCTAGGAAACATAACCATCTTTGATCAACGAGCTAGTCAAGTAGAGGCATACTAGTGACACTTTTTTTGTCTATGTATTCACATATGTATCATGTTTCCAGTTAATACAATTCTAACATGAATAATAAACATTTATCATGAAATAAGGAAATAAATAATAAATTTATTATTGCCTCCAGGGCATATTTCCTTCAACTACATGTTGGTCATAAAATGATAATTATGACCATTATGAAAGTAATTTTACCTTTGTTTTTTCGCCAACATTTAGACTGAATTCAAATGTGGTCAATATTTTCCATGAAATATAGATGAAATAGATTTGAAATAACTATTTAAACCTTTTACATTTTTTGTTGATACCTGTAAAAACTTGACACCCAAAATTAAAACAATAAATAAAAACTTTGGCTAATGTCTTATGCTGGAAATGATTAAAACAATAGTTTGGAAATAAGTTTTTAGACCTTTTATATAGTTTAGGTTAAAACTAATCTTTAAGATATTTCGCTTCATATCAGTTTTTATTAATGCCTTATACATTTAGATATATTTAAGAACTTCCAGAGACTATAGTTTTAAAACAACCTCGAACAAATATCACATATACCCTCATATGTTCACTTTGGTATAAAAACACATTGTAATACTCGTTGCAAGTCAAAGTAATTGTAAAATATTTTTATCTGTCGCATTTGACAGGAAAGCACATATAATATCCGGCACACAGCGTTTTGCAAAATATGTTCGAAACATGAAATGTTCAACCAAAAACAGATAGCATGGACTGAGCATAGCTCAAATGGTTAGGTTCCTTGTGGTGTAACTAGTCCACCAGGGTTAGAGTCATAGACTTGGCACAAGGTGCTTGCACTATTTGGATTTATTTTTAGTATTTCCCATGATGTTCATTTAGTGGGATGAGACATTGTCGGAGCTAAATTTGGCAAAT
The DNA here is from genome assembly GCF_003073215.2 of Triticum urartu. Taxonomy (NCBI): domain Eukaryota; kingdom Viridiplantae; phylum Streptophyta; class Magnoliopsida; order Poales; family Poaceae; genus Triticum; species Triticum urartu. Next base: position 5,859 of record NW_024115365.1, read on the forward strand.
CCCTTAGGGATACATAGTTACCCATGTTTAGACTCTCCAAGGAGATTAAACCCTACGTCACGTTTATGCTTTATTGTGTTGGGTTCTAGTCAGCTACGTACAATGAGGTAGATTCATCCAGAAATCTGCGAGTGGACTGGCTAGTGCATGAAGCCTCCACCCAGGACAACAGGGATCATATCCCACTTCTTTCTATTTATTTTTTACTTTTTCACTTGTGGCAAAAATATGCAAAAAGATTTTTGGCTTTAAACACATGGTAATTTTTCAAAAAAATATATAAAAGAAAATTTATAAATTTATGAACCTGCCACATGGCAATTTAACATTTTTTAATGTTCGCTTCATCACCTGTCATGGTATAAAATACACATGGTAAATTTTAGAATTTTTCTCTCATGACCACATGGCAAATTCATAACATTTTTGTCCGTCGAACATGGCATTTTAAAACCTTTTTCTAATGCTCCCACGACAAGTTGGGATTTTCTTTTTTAGCAATTTGCATGGCAATTTTGGGAAATGTTTTTTCTACTTTTCGACATGGCAATTTTAGTATTTAGAGCATGTCAATTTTACTTTTAAGGGCATTGCAATTTTATTTTTTGAATAGCATGGCAATTTGAAAACCGTACGTGTGGGTCTCTCCGCATGCGGCTGACTCCATTTGAGGTGGGCCTAATTTTTTCCACATTGCAATATCTTCAAGAGCGTGTCGATTTCCTGTGTGTGACTTCGATGTTTTTGAAAATAAAAATAGCGTGGCTATTTTTTGTACATTTGCATTTTTTGGGGCATAGGTATTTGTTTTTGCTGGTTTCTAATTAATTTTTGAAGATTTTACTAAGGCCTTTTGCCATGTATGTATTTTTATATAGGCTAACATGGCCATTTCCAGTACGTGTTTTGTAGTTATTATTACAATTTTAAGCACGAAAAGGGGAAGCTAAAGAGGCCTGTGTGGGCTGGTTCGTCCTGGTTCTCGCAGCGGGCGTCCGTTCACTCTGTCCAACCACTTGCAGGAACGTTTGCCCCTAAAAAAAACTTGCAGCAACGTTTTTTCCTTCGGAAAAGCTAATTTCCTGCCGACTGGCAGTTAGCGAGATATCCGCACGACTCGGATGCCGTCCATCTCAAAATTGTGCGCTCGCGCGCGTTCAAGGCGGTAGACTTCGCGATTTGCGGATCTGCTGTTTTTTCTGCACGTACAGCTCTCGATGGTGCGTGATTTTCTCGAGCGATCGGTTGGATCCGTTTTTTTCGAGATGTGATGATGTTTGGCAACGCGCTAGCGCCTCCTCTGATTCTGTTTCTTCGATGACTTTTAAAGTGCTAAAAAATGAGGAGGTGGGGATTTGAACCTACAACCTCATGCTACACCACAAACATCCTTTACCACTTGAACTAGATCAAGTCCTTATATTTATGTTGAGGTTAGGTACTATTTCTAGATCTACTAACCTAACGTAAAGAAAAGCACAGTCCAAAGAAACACAACAATACCTTATTAACTTGTCTCCTCTTCTACGTTTGCACAACAGTTAATGCAATGTCCAATGTTTTCCGCACTTAAGTAGACTATTTTTACCAACTCATCTACAGTTGATGACACCGTGGTAATTTTGCCGACCAGGTGGGATACTCCTCGGTCACTTTTGTGTGAATATCAGGATAACTCTCATATCACAGACCTGATAACTTATATAACTCAGTCCTGATAACTTTGGCGTAGGGATGGGTGTTGAAGAAATATCCCCCGTATCTGTTGATGTGAATAGCATGGTAACCCATACATCGGAGACCTGATAACTTATGCAACCCGATCATGATAACTTTGACGAATAGAGGTGATGAAATATACCCCCGATAACTTTTATGCGAATGTCACGGTAACTCACACATCGCTGACCTGATGACTTATGTACCTAGATCTTGGTAAATTTGGCGACTAGGTGGAGGGAGGCACGTTGATCAATACCCTCAGTTATTTTTTGTGCGAATAGTTTGATAACTCACACATCGCAGGCCTGATAATTAATGGGAGAAAAAGATGTGGAAACAAATATTGATGCTAATAGCTTCCATATTGTAGTTTTATAGCCTAAAAATTCATGCTGAAGCTAAGAATTGAACACAAGACTTCAATATTGAGATCTTAACACAATAGCCAACTCACCCACTACTTGGCTCCTGACAAGTTCAAATAAAATACCACTTTTTTACCATCTGAGGTGAAAAACTTGTTAAAATAAACCACCCGATAACTTCTGTGTAAATAAGATGATAACTTACGTGCAATTAACCTGATAGCTTACATATAAACGCATTGATAATTTTTCACCGTGGGCGAAAAGTTCTAGAAATATGCCCTGATAACCTAGTGCAAATAGCACGGTAATTTACGCATCACACACCCGATAACTTACATACAACACATTTTGATAACTCTTTACAAGTCATAGTTATCACGTTGGTCGTGCCAAAGTTATCAAGCAAAAAAAATTATTATTGCTGGTATGACAGAAAAATAAAGGTTCAAATAACCTTGTTTATATACAATAGACAACAACTAAAGATGGCTTAGTTGGTTATTGGCCTCAAAGTCTAATGAATAGACTTGGGTTCGACTCCCCTTTCTACCACATTTATTTTCTTTTCATATTGTGTAGTAAAAAAACCAGAAAAACCACTAGAAATTTACTATTCATGTATACGGTTTTCGAGAGAAGAAGAAAAATCAGTTGAACCGAGCGTGCAGGTTGCAAGAGGAAGGTAGAAATTTACTATTCATGTATACGGTTTTCGAGAGAAGAAGAAAAATCAGTTGAACCGAGCGTGCAGGTCGCAAGAGGAAGGTGAGTTACCATGGTGCGGATCTGTCGCTAACGACTGATCGTTAGCACAGTCCTTTTTCCTTTTTAGAAACAAATATAGTACCGTTTAGGGGCCTGGTAGCCACTACGCCTGGGCCCACAACGAGGCCTGGTTCGCGGTGCGCCGCGCCACGTGGGAGGCGGGCGTGTGGGCTCGAGCCTCGAGGCGCCTTGCCGACCTCGCCAAGGTTGCTAGAAACGGGTCCACTCCCTCTCTCGCCGGTTCCCGAAAAGAGTCGCGCCGCGTGGCGCTCAGCCGGGATATATTTTTTTGCGAAACCGCTCAGCCGGGACACTTCGATTTCCCAGGAAACTCGCGTCAAAATATCTGCCTCCCGATGGATGGATAGCCCGATGCCAACCAAGCACCATCCTGTCATCACATGGATGGATCACGACCGTTCCTCGCTGCAATGCAATGCAGATAAAACGTAATCCGTAGGACATTTTGCTTTTCTGGCCTCTATTGGAACTACTGCCCAGTACTCACGGAGGTACCAGTATAGTGGGTTTCGAGTACGTGGCACGTGGTAGGCACTGGATCGATCGGGGACGCGTAACGTACGTAGCAAGCCAAATAAATACGTACGTCGAGACGCACCGGTCAAACGTGATCGAGCCAGCCACGCTTTGTGGGACACATGTCATCCGGATATGCACGGCGCGGTCAGGCAGCAGCAAGCGAGCGTTACTGCGGTCACGCGCCAAAGAATTGGCCGTCGGCCGGAGACGGACGTGGTCGCATTGCGTGACCCATTATTAAACTGCCTCGACCGGACACGCCAGCTGCTGCCACCCACCGAAACCCGAGCCACCAGCCGGCCATCCGCCTACCTATAGCCATACTAATACTCCCTCCGTTTCGAATTACTGTCGCAAATATGAATGTATTTAAATATATTTTAATTTTAGATACATTCATTTTTGCGAGCAGTAATTTGGACAGAGGAAGTACCTCGTATGCAGGGCACGGTCGCGGCAGCTTGTAGCACGTGAGCTCCCTCCGCCGGGCCCGCCCGGCGCGTCTACTACGGATTTCTTAGAGGTGACGAGAACGGCAAACCACAGTGCTGGGTCTGTGTGTGCACATGGACATGGGAACGGGGCCGTGGTGCGTAGCAGCCGGACGGACTGACCAGAAATGGGCAAGGCAGGCTGGACTCGTGCCTGGGATCTTATCCATCGGCCTATCTCGGCTTATTTTTTGTAGGCAGGAGCCTGGCATGCAGCGAGGGGCCGCCAGCGGAAGAAGAAGGAGAAAGGCAAAGGCCATCATGAGGTTAGAGCTAGTTTGGGTTAGTTGGAAGCTCAAATAACCCAAAAGTATCCAAACAGGGAGGGTTAGAGTGGGTTAGTTCTATCTAACCCAACTATCCCGATGGAGAGGTGCTTATTTGGGTTAGAGTGAGTTAGAAAATAACTCTAACTCTAACTGTGTTAGAGTATCCAAACAGGGCCAAAGATGAACGGGAGTATGGTCGGGATGGGACAGTCGGATGGGCCACGTTATCCACTAAGATGGGGCCCGCCTTCCGTGGCGCGCAATCGTACTGGCGCCGCGCTGGCCACAGCTAATCTCAGTACAGTGGCCACCACTGCCGTAGGGAGCCACCCTCAAACTCCTGTACGATTTGCTCCCAAACCTCGTTGCAGAAAAAAAAAACCTATCAACAGCGAGACGGTACGAGAATGAATGAATGAGTGGATGTAGCTGATCGCCATTATTTTGACTTACGCTCTCTGTACCTCCTCCATCGGTTAACTATAGCTAGTGGCATAGCAGGACGGCTCACTGGATCTGGCGTATCTGCTCTGTTGAAAGCCATACTGTATACGGTACCTTCATCAGTTAACAACGCCGAATAGTAGCAGCGAAATGTACTACATTTGTACATGGGCAGAGCAGGCAACTTTGAGAGGTTGGGAGGGTGAGAAATGGGAGAGGTCGATGTTGAGAGTCTTTGCCAGAAAGTGAAGCACGACATCTGCTAAAGCGAAATCCTAACAGCGGATAATGTAATCAAACGAGGAGCATGCATGGCATGGCATGGCATGGAGCAGCACTACCAACTTTTGATGAGGGATAATAATGTAAACTGTCGGTCGTACTTTAGTATGTTCTTTTGGCCAGCTTAGCTAGAGAGGGGGGGAGGGACCCCTCTGCTTTTTTAAGTGCAGCTCTGGTGATCAGATTAGGTAACGAGCAGGAAACTTAATCCGGTTGCAGCTCAACAGTAATGTCACGGTGGGTCCCCGGGCCGGGCTTCTTGCCCACAACGTGAAGGCAGCGTTTGGCATATTTAAGAGGCCCAGCAAATCTTAACAAAGATTCAGCAAGGTTCAGTCGGTCTTACACGCCGCTAGCGAATCCAAGTTGCTACTAGCCTACTACTAGGTACGATCAGCACTGTCGGGATAAGGCTACCGGCCACCACCCACGTTTACGTGAGTGTGCATTATCCTCTCGAGAATAGTACTTCGATTGGTCACCTCTCGAATACTTGAATGCTTGTTCTGCACCGCGACTGAAGCATCCATAAGAAGAAGAAAAAATGCGGTAATTAACAGTTGTCATGTGGTCGCCCGTGTGTGGCGGTGTGATACACGTTTGGTCTTGGTAGATACCGGCTCTGCATCACGTTTTCTGCTTTGCTCTGCACTGTCCGGTGACCATTTTTTGTTTTGCGGGTACTGTCCGGTGACCGGCGAATCCTCTTCACGGCCGGTGGCGGACGTTGTCGGTCAGGGAGACTACTGTTCCACCACGTTCCCGGTGGTTTTCTGTCTGATCACGACACGTGCAATTTACCATGCTTTGGACTTGTCTCAGTGGTAGCAACGCCGACGTCGATTGATGGTGCGCTCATGCCGGGAAACATCCCACCGTACCGCCGGTCGAGATCAGATGAGGGTCGTCCACGGCCGCGGAAGTTTACCAGCGAAAAGTCAGCTCGGAGCCAGCCACAGAACGTTTTTCCGGCCAGCCAACATTTGCCCAATTTTCGTCGCACCAGCAGTGTAAACGCATTGGACGGCATGCTGCGCTCTGTGGTTACTTGGCATAGGATCGCGTCGTAGGGAACGGTTCTGCCACGGACAGGGGCGGATCCAGAACAAAAATGTACCGGTGTCCACATGCACATCATATATACAATAATGGACAACAAGCAATAATATATATGAAAGAGCACACCCAACAACACAAATTATAATGCAACGAGATCTCTTACCAAAATAAATTGTTTCACATCCACTTGAAATACTAGTTGATTACATAAATTTGAAGAATTAAGCATAAGAACTCGAAACAATGAAAACAAAATATGGTCAGATCACAACATAGGCCAATAGATCCTCGATTCCTACAAAAGAAAATAAAATACACTTAGTACATATTAAATAGACTTCTGCAATGATTCATAAAGTCAAGATCATTACCTTTTAAAATAGCCCTCTACGTTCATTCATGACCTCAAAGTGATCAATGACTGCATCATTGGTAACTTTTCTCATTTCTTCCTTCTCCACATAGCAAATAAGGTTGTGATTCAATGCATCATCACCAAGACGATTGCGCAAAAATGTCTTCACAATTTTCATGCCCGAAAAACATCTCTCAACTGTAGCAGTGGCAACAGGCAATACAAGTGCTAGATTCACAAGCCGATAAACCAAAGGATACACAATATGTTTCTTGGTCTCCACCATTTTTTGAGAGAGCTCACAAATATTATTTATGCCAGAGAAGCGTCCATCTACTCGAACATCGGCAATGTAAAGACGGAGGTGATGTGTAAGGTCCCTCAGTTCTCCATCATCAAAATCTTTTGGATAAAGTCTAGCGATATCCATCAAATGCTCTAAATTGAAATCTTTGAATGATTCTTTTGGGCTCAAAGCAGCTAAGCAAATTAGTAGCTTAGAATTTTTCTCATTAAATCGGTTGTCAAGTTCTTGAAGCAGCCAATCAATAACATCATTGAAACAATCCATTTCGTAATGATGCTTATTAGTGATACCTGTTTTTTGACGTGGCTTCTTTGGATTGACATATTGCTCTTCCATCTCCAACTTGGAAATCTCATGTTTGTCACCAAAAGCATAAGCTTCACCCAAGACTGATTCCCATCCATTCCTCCTTAAATCATTCAATGTGTCTTTGGTTGACTGCACACAATGTACAGCATTTACAATGTCTTGATTCTTCCTTTGTAGAGCCATTGATAATGTGTTTGTGATAGCCAACATTGTGGACATAAGCTGCAGGTAGAACACAAAATCAAATGATTGGAAATAAACAAGGAGACCACATGCTTGCCTTCTGTTTGTGTCATCCCTGTCCTGTTCTTCCACATATTCTAGCACTTTAATAACTGTAGGGAACAAATCAATCAAACTCTTCAGAGTCCTCTGGTGCGAACTCCATCGAGTGTCTCCGGGTCTTTGAAGGGCTAGCTCTTGATTTAATCCCGTCCCACTTTGAAGTAAACCACAACCTAAGGCTCCACGCACTTGTTCTTTATATTTGTCTCGAATCATGTCTTTTCTCTTTGAAGATCCAGAAACCACATTCAGCAATACAGAGATCATATCAAAAAAGTTTCCAATCCATTTGTGCTTCCTTACAACGGCCACAACAACTAGTTGCAATTGGTGTGCAAAACAATGAACATAATATGCCGTGTTGTTCTCCCTCATGATTAAAGATTGCAAACCATTAAACTCACCTCGCATGTTGCTCGCGCCGTCGTATCCTTGGCCCCTAACCTGCTTGAGACTTAAGCTAAGTTCTGCAAATAAATCATCAATAGCAGACTTGAGGTACTTTGAAGTTGTCTCCTTCACATGAACCAGGCCAACTAAACTCTCCTTCGCACTTCCGCATTTACCAGCATATCTCAAAACCACTACCATCTGTTCTTTACCAGCCACATCCCTTGATTCATCAACTAGCAAAGAAAATACACCATCTCCAATTTCTTCTAGAATAGAATGCAATATTTGCTTTGCAAAACATTCAGCTATGTCCTTCTGGATCATTGAAGAAGTCAACTTATTATTACCTGGAGCATTAGGGCCTACAACCTTGCGTAGTTCTGGATTTTGCTGTGCTGTATAGGCATAAAATTCCTTAAAATTTCCTTTATTCAAGGACTCCTCTGACTCATCATGGCCGCGAAAAGGTAACCCTTGCTGCAATAGAACTCTAGTAACATCAATTGAGGCATTTAGTCTAGTATAATGCGCCTTCTTCGCAGCATTGCTTTGATTATTGAAAGCAACATAAATGTGCTGGTCTTGTTGCAATAAAGCATCACAATCTCTTTTTGCTTGGTTGTGAACACTATTGACATCTCCGACATGATCATTTAGTCTATGTTTTTTGTTCCAGCCTGACCAACCCTTTGCAACAAATGCTGCATATCCAGCTTCTTTCTTACCACGGCGCCTGAATAAGAAACAACAGAAGCAATGCGATTTTTTTTTGTACTCACTATACTCAAGCCAGCTCCCAAACTCATCAAACCAATCAGGATTAAACTTTCTCTCTCGACCACCAATAGTTGTAGTTTTAAAATTTTAACTACGAGGTTGACAAAGAGGCTTAGCCAAATATTTTCTTCTTACCACATCCCTTAGATTAGGAGGATACTCATCTATGCTTCTCCTTTTGCCAGGATCAGACTGAATTTCCTCTTCCCAATTGATTTCTTCTAGAGCTTGAGATGAATTCCACATATTAGGGGCTGGACCTTCATGTGTCAAGGCATCATTTTGTTCCTGTGATGGAGCATCATCCGGTTCATGAGGCTGAGCTGGAGGATCATCCGGTTCATGTGATGGGCTAGCTATATCATCTTGTGCTGATGTCTTCTTTTTTTTAAGAAACCTTTCCATAAATTCTCCTGTAATTTGTTATTATTATGTTAGCAAAAATGTACAGAGTTACATTATTTGTGTTTGCATATGCAAGAATAGAAACAATAAACAAAATGTATTGATTGAATGATACAGATACGACTAGGGGTTAAACTTACTTGACATTGTGCCTCGCTGCTTTCACAAAAATAATCCCCCCCTGGTTAGCTATGAATCGCAGCGAATTGTTCCCAATTGAAATAGCTTTAAATTTCAGAGATTTCAGATTTCAGAAAGATCGGCAATTACCAAATACCTACACACAGTTGAGATTTCAGATTTCAAAGAGATCGGCAATTACCGAATACCAAGTGCTGAGTTGGGAGTTCAGAGCAGGGCCTGGTTGAGAGTTGAGAGTTGAGACGTACCTCAAATTTCCAACTATCCCTGAGTGGGCGAGGGCAGAGGCGGCCGGCTAGCGATGCTTGAAAAACAACGACCGGCCGCACGACGAAGAAGGGGAAGGGGCGAGCACGGGCGACGCTGCGAGGGTTGAGGCGCAGAAGCCGAGCGGACGAGTAACCCTACGGGCGCATGTACAGTTAAGGTACAGCCGGATCGCAAGTACAAGGAGATTAATTGGATCGATAGCTTTTTCTATTCAACACGCGCACGTTACAGGGACCAGGGATCGTCGGATCGATTAATCGACCGATCATGTGTGGGCATTTACGTAGATGGGCTGCACTGCCTGGCTTGTGTGTATTGCTGGGCTAGCCGGTGCCCGGTGTTCAGGTCCAAAAATAACCGGTGTCCAGCCCAAAAATCTGAAGTATGTATAAGGGAAAGACGTATTTTACCCGGTGCCAGTGACACCGGATGAGATAACGTGCCTCCGCCCCTGGCCACGGAAGCGATGGGAACCACTTATAGATCACCGTGCGTAAAGCTTTACACTGAGCAAACCCCGTACGCCCGACCTACTATCCAAAACTGTATGTTCCCTGGTGTCCCGTTATTGCTTGCGTTGTTTTGGGTGCGGATGTGCTGATGTCGACTGGCATCTGGCAACGACCACGGCAGAGACGTCCCTGCCTCTTTCACCCGCTCCGAGAAGCTAGAGATTGAGCTGGTGCGTTGGTTAGATAGATCCTCGTGTGAACTGGAAGGAGCGCCTTTGCTGCAAAGGGATGCATGAAATTAGCCTGAAAGAAAGATCAGGCGAGGTGTCCAAGAACCAGCCGAACAGATGGATGGAGGAGCGCACCGAGAACACGATGGTGTCACCCGAGTAAGCTCGGACGCGCCAGCCTGATGCATGCATGCATGCATGCAGCAGCACCTCTGCTCGGCCATGTGTTCGCTGCTAGCGGAAGGGTGCTTGCATTTTCTTGCCTTGGACTCCACCCCATGTCCCGTGCCAATGTTTGTGCCGTGTATGTCGAGCTCGGCTAGGCATGCATGGCAAGCAGGTGCGCGCTCCCGTTGACGCCGCTATCCACTCCCCGCTTTATTGCGCCGAAATGCTTGACATCCCCGGCCGACTGGCCGACCGACGGCGAACTCCCCGATGTTTAACTGGCTGCTTGTTTGTATTTTACCTCGCTGGCACGGGCCGTGTCGCGTTGGTCAACTTTCTCACCCGCCGCAGGCTGCCGCTAGTCAGCGCGATGCGTACACTGAAACGAAAGTCGATCTGGAGATAACCTCGCCGTCGCAAACAGCAGCACTGAAACGGGCATGACAGTGCCATCTTCTTCTTTCGTGGCTCGCTCCTCTTCCTGTCACTCGCTCAGGCTATACACGAAAAGAAGATGATCCGGCTAGCTATAGCTAGTTAGCTAGGCATACGCATGCATGGCTATCGAATTGTGTTATCGTTGTGGTCGAATGATTGGTCGCACGCATCCTATGCGCGCCGTGTAGTACCATGAAGACTTCTAGTTAATTCTGAGTTGGATGTTGCCGACTGTCAGGGGATATTTAGTGACTCACCAGCTCTCCTTTGTGGTGCAGCTGGCCGGACCCGGGCAGCGGATGAGGATGATCCACATCCCAGTTCTGCTGTTCGGTAGTGGATAGTGGATACAGGTGTAGCCGCTTTTGCTTTCACGCGGATATTCGTTTCATGCCAAGAAGATCGGCCGATCTTTGCCGTGATCCGATCCGATGGGTTTGACCCCGTCCATCGCCTCCGGGTGGGCACTAGGTAGGCGGTACAAATTCTAGCTATTCGATCTTATGATGAGCAGATCGTTAGCTTTCCGGTCGTGGATAGTATGTCGATGCTAATTCAGACCGCGTCCTATGTACGTTCGATCGAATGTCAGCACTCGCACAGTCGCACGCATCAAGCCCTTTACTCGAGGAAACTTCGGCGCCATTTTTGCTTTGCCAATTGGCACACCCGACACTTTCACGAAGATTTTGCTTTTGAACAGAAGCAGCAAATCTGGGAAACCTTGTGCACCAAACACGCCATGTAGTACGGTGCGGTTATGCCGATTTGCCTGCTTTTATTTAGCTATCATCAATCAAGTTGGCAAGGCATCATCGGCATGGGCTGCTAGCTTCAGCTCGCTGCGAGCGGGTCGACAATCTCATCTCCAACATCGATCTGATTTTTATAATTCCACAATGCATTAGGCGCCAACGACGAGTTGATTTTTAACGGAAAAAGAGGTACGGGGCGGAACGAATGCGTTTGTTGAGACGACGTACTGCTACTTGCAAATCTTAATCACTAAATTTGCTTATCTTGCCCAGAGGGCACCTACCAGCATATTCCACATTTTTATTTGCTTTCTTGTCTGGTTAGCTTATCCCAACCATATATAAATTGCAGTTAGGCACACACTAATTCACTAGCTGGATGTTTTTTTTTGCGGGGCTAGCTGGACCTGGATGTTCAAAATGACCATTCTGTCCCTGCCATTTTTCTTCAGAAAGATCAGGCCGTGTGCAAGTGCAACCACACACCTGCAGTCAGCTCTTCTGATCCGCATCACACTCACATTTAATTAGCAAAGCAGAGTTTGATCGGGCTCGTTTACTTTCTGGCCATTTTGTGCGCACGATGGGAGACAAAGGGCCGGAAGAACGACCCCCAATTCTGCATGCATGTTCCCGGCACGTCAGAGCTACCGCGACTACTCAAACCAGTTGTATGGAAAAGACGACCGCTACGTACGCGCACGAGTCGTCCTGCAGAAATGGTGGAGAATTAGTCCACGTTCTGCCGTGCATAATTGATTCGCGTGCAGATTAAAATCTTTCTAATGAGCAACGATCATGGATGGAATCATGGAATGGGCGTTATCCATGTCGACCAAGATTCCAAGAGACCGTGCTAGCTTAGATAAAGATAGGAGGCTAAATGAGAGACGGAGATATGACTCTGCAATAAAATTACGGTAACGTTAGCCGGCTAACTTTCGGGGAGGGGGTGGCAAGCGAACCCTCTTTGATTTCAGTTTTAATTCTGAGATGAGATAAAATGATGGTAATTTCCAAACGAAAGTTTTCTTGTCAAGAAACTGCCATGTCTTCTGAACAAGATGCCAGTCCTCTCCACTTCATTACAACTAAAACTGCCACCGAATCGTTTGCATGTGCCAACCCCGGGTGAATTTCGCCAGTTAACGTGGTCCTAAAATTAACAATGGTAGTAGTCGTAGTAGTATTAACGAAAGAGTTACAGTTGAATTAGTTGGAAATTTATCATTGCAAAGAAAAAAGAATTAGTTGGAATTGTAAAACAAAGGAAATGAAAGCCTAATTATCATGACATTTCCTCTCTTTTTTTGCGGGTAAGTACCATGTCATTTCCGAGCTTTTAAGACACAGATAGCGTGGAAAATTCTCCCAGGATAAGAAAGAGATTAAGCATCAGATAATGGTTCTTTAAGCATTAAAAATTGCATTACAAGCTGGCTGGTTCGGATGGATTTCGTGGAAGGAAGATGCCACACCTGTACTTGTACGTCTTCCTCGGACCCTCCTGCCCCGATCAATGGATGCACACTATATCAAGCAATTAATTTTGATCCGTACGGAGTACATGTTAGGTTGGAGAACCATCTTCGCACCCTTATCCGTTGCCAGTGTGCCGTCTCGTTAATGGCGCTGGCTGGCTGATGGAGGTGTTTGTTAACTGTTACAGTTTGTCTAATTCACGTCTAAATATTTTTTAAGGATGTCACATCTAACCTTTCACAAGTATATAATGCATCAATAAAAAACAAAAAAAATTAGGACAAAAAAATAAACTACAAACAGAGTGAAAATCAGCTTAGATGTAACATAACTATGTCACATCTAGATGTGTTCTAAACAGACCCTAACTGTTAACTATCATTTTGATCACGGACATCATGAAGAGAAGGGATTGACCCATGTCGGGTGGTATAATAATTGGCTGCAACTAGCGATGGATAGTGATTGAACAACAATATTAGGGCATCTCCAGCCGCACCTCCAGGAAGGCCTTCTCAGGCGTTTTTTTTTGCGCCGGCGCCGAAAAAACAGCCAAGTCGCGCCCCCAGGAGCCCCAGGCCGAACCCGGCGCGCCGG
>NW_024115366.1:0-14139 GCF_003073215.2 Triticum urartu
TTTTTTAGAAATGAAGTCATGCCCCGGGCCTCTGCATCATGATGATGCATGCGGCCCTTTTATTAGTAATCCATAAGGTAACGTAAAAAAGGTCTTACAACTCGTAAACGGAGTGAAACAAAGTAAAGAAACGACAAAAAGTACGGGCGGACAATAACAACTGATACAGTAATAAGATGGATAAGCTCCCTACACTCCTATCCTGTTATGCGAGCGTCATCCGAACCGGTTGAAGATAATCCGAGGTACCATCTCCCATTGGTTGCACCCAGTAACCAAAGACTTCCCGGAGTCCATAGGAGTGAGTAAGAACCACGTATGGATCCAAGATGTAGCTCTGAAGATAACCTGCAAAAAAGTTAAGTTGTGTTGTCTGTTAAAAATCATATCATTCATGCAGTTCCATATAGCCCATAATAGCGCACATATTCCAATCCGAATACGAGCTGTAGTAGTCTGTTCAACCCCAGCTAACCACGTCCCAAACAAAGACGCAATATCTACTGGAGGGTTGATATTGAAAGCTATACGAATTGTTCTCCAAAGTAATTTGGCAAGTGGGCATTCAAGTTTCATCATGCGCACAGAAACAACACCGTGAATTGCCTACACATTGCCACTTAATTAAGTTGTCCTTTGTGAGTATCACTTGCTTATGACAAACCACATGAAAATTTTAATACGCAAAGGAACCTTAACCTTCCATATGTGTAGTGACCTTGAGAGGGGGGCAGAATTAATCAAATCCGTATAAAAAGATTTCACCGTAAATATCTCATTCTTAGTTAACTTCCATTGTGTTGATTCCGGTAGGTCGGAGAGTTGGATATCTATCAATCTTCGAACCAAGTGCATCCAGGTGATCCATCTCTCACCTACTAACGCACGTCTGAACTGGATGTTCAAGAGAATAGTTTGAAGGACGATGCCTACGTAATCCTCTTTACGTTGCACAATATTATAGAGGGTTGGATATTGTACGGCCAGAGGCGTCTCTCCTAACCAAGTATCCTCCCAAAATCTTGTTGACATACCATTGCCTATCAAGAATTTGACCCTACGAAAGAACATGTCCTTTGTTCTCATAAGTCCCTTCCAGAACGGCGACTCAGTCGGTCTCATGGTAACCTGGGCTAGTGTTTCCGAGTGCAAATACTTATTGCGCAGGATTTGAGACCACATGCCCTCCGGCTCTGTCTCTAACCTGTACAACCATTTGCTCATAAGGCATTTATTCTTAATTTCTAAGTTCTCAATACCGAGACCCCCTTGGTCTTTAGGTCGACAAAAGATACCCCATCGCGTGAGACGGTATTTCCTCTTGGCCTCATCAGACTGCCAAAAGAAACGGGATCTAAAGAAATCAAGTCGCCTTCAGACCCCTTTCGGAATTTCGAAAAATGAGAGTAGAAACATCGGCATACTAGTCAGTACGGAGTGATCAAAACTAGCCGACCTCCATATGACATCAGCTTGCCCTTCCAGCAACTGATTTTTTTCAATTCGTTCTTCAATACATTTCCATTCTTTGTTGGATAACTTACGATGATGAATCGGGATTCCCAAGTAACTAAATGGTAAAGCACCTAATTCACATTCGAACAATTATTTGTAAGTGTGTTCCTCGTCTTTGGCCTTCCCAAAACAAAACACCTCGCTCTTATGAAAATTAATTTTTAAGCCAGACAATTGTTCAAATAGACACAAGATAAGTTTCATGTTACGTGCTTTAGCCATGTCATGCTCCATGAATAGAATAGTGTCATCAGCATATTGTAGAATGGACACCCCTCCATCAACTAGATGAGGAACTAGACCCTCTACATGGCCACGCTGCTTGGCCCTGCCAATAATGACGGCCAACATATCGGCCACAATATTGAACAGAAGAGGTGGCATGGAATCCCCTTGTCTCAACCCCTTATGCGTCTGAAAATAGTGACCGATATCATCGTTCACCTTAATTCCAACACTACCCTTCTGGACTTGAGTATCCACTTGGTTCCTCCAGGTTTCACTAAAACCCTTCATGCGCATTGCCTGCTGAAGAAAAGGCCATTTTACTTTATCATAGGCCTTCTCGAAATCCACTTTGAAGATAACCCCATCCAGTTTCTTCGAGTGAATCTCATGCAGCGTTTCATGTAGGACGACCACCCCTTCGAGTATATGTCGTCCCGGCATAAACGCTGTCTGGCTTGGTTTAACCACTGAGTGTGCAATTTGTGTCAGTCTATTGGTTTCCACCTTTGTGAAAATCTTGAAACTCACATTTAGCAGACAAATGGGCCGGAATTGTTCGATCCGAACGGCCTCATTTTTCTTAGGTAGCAACGTTATCGTACCAAAGTTGAGGTGGAACAACTCCAAATGGCCGTCGAAAAAATCGTGAAACATAGGCATAAGATCATCTTTAATAATACGCCAACATTTCTTATAGAATTCAGCCGAAAACCCATCTGATCTCGATGCTTTATTCGGCTTCATTTGGGTTATGGCCTGATGAACCTCTTTCTCAGTAAAAAGTGCAGAGAGAACATCATTCTCTGCTGCCTGTAATTGAAGTATATCATCAATCACAGACTCATCAAGAGACATCGTGGATATAACAAGGTGGTTTTGATAGCTGACTGCCCAGTCTTTTCTCTTTCGTGACCGTGATTAATTTGTGTGTGTTCTGTGTTGGTGAGCCTAACCTGCATCACAAGGTGAGTAGGTGGCGCTGCCTTCAGCTGCAAGTGCAAGCTCTCTTTGTGTGGACTAGCTGTGCATGTGACGAAGCTCCGGTGGCGCTGCCTTCGTCACGTTGCTTCGTGGGATTAAACAGCCATGCCCCTGAAGGCTCTGTCACGTTGCTTTCCACCCAAAAGTCATTTTTCTTGCTCTCATCTTGAAAAGGGCCGTTTTAACATTTCTTTATCCTGCCTGATTGACATCATAAACGGTTTTTCTTACAAGACGCACAGTTGAAGCGTGAGCTAACTGCACTACTTGTCCGTCAGTAAGATTGGTCTCATCAAGATTCAACTCTTTTCCCTCGAAAACAGTAGCTATTTCTCTATTGTTTTGCTGCTACGAACGCACGCAGAGAAAAAAACAAGATACGACAAGTTATACGTCCATTTGTACTAACTACTCCTACTAGTTTGTTTCTTCATTAACTCCGGCCTACATAGTTGTGCAGCCGATTTCGATAGGGCACGTACGTACACTAGCTAGGCTAGGACAGATGCTTGGATATGACCGCTCCATTAGGCATTAGCCATCCATTTTCCACACCTATTCCTCCACAAGATCCAACCTAAGCGTGCCGTGCCGACTGCCGCCTAGCTCACATGACACAAACCAAACTTTGGAACTTCCAGATGGAAGCTAGGGCGCATCGACCGGCCAGGCAAGAAACTGAACTCACGTATTAGATAAGGCAAGCGCTAGCTAGTAGCTTGTTTTGTGCCAACAATTGGCCAGCCAAGGAAATAATATCCTTCCACTCCATTCCATGCATATGCATGCGGTCACTAACAACACATGCATGCGCTAGGACATATTAGTTGATAGGACATGCATGCAAGGCTAAGGCTTGCTCTTGTTTAACATGACATTGGCCAAGAAACTCTTATTTCAGACGACCACGGCAGTATGGGTGGTCCATCCCGAGAACACGACAGCTGATCAGAGTAGATGCTTCTGGTAAGAAGATGGCATATATAATTGATGATCGGCCAGCGTTGTCCAGAGCAAGCAACAAGGTACTGTACGTAATAATCCGTTGAGCATGTGTGTGTGTGCGTGAGACCTAGGCGAGAGAGTTGGTGTTGTGCAAGCATGTGCTAAGCATATTACGCCTGCATGCTACGCGCACCTCGCTTACTTATCATCTTAGCCGGCCGATCGGACGAGGAGATGGCATATGCTCCACGATAATGCCACCGTATTCTGTCAAGCTAGAATGCTTGAAGTGTGGTTCTTGTTGTACTATGTATACATAGACTTGGCGTTGGCGATAGGTTTGGTGTGGGTATATTAATTTTTGGAGTGAGTATACTTCCATGGTGCTTGCCCGCGCTTTATCGCGAGAGGGATTTTCTCCGAGTGGTCCGTGTGCCACCAAAAACCGATAAAATATCCTCCGTTGACATACGCTAAGGTCTTGTTCGGCACTGGTTCTTGGAAAATGAAGTTTTGTACTTCCACTTGATTTGACATTCTTTTTTCATTTTTACCTTCCACTTGATTGGCACCATCCAGTTACGCATCTCCTCCGAATTAAAATCACATGCAACTTCTGAATGCGAAAATATCTACTCCCTATTACAATATAAGAACGTTGTTGACACTAGTTGTGGTTTGTATTGAAATATCTAAAGATACTTGTATTTAGAGACGGAAGGAGTATTTGTGGTTTTCTTGGTTGTAGTTTGGACACTCCAGTAAGATCTAAAACCTTAAACCTTGACATATACTCGCTTCGTTCTTATATATAAATCTATTTAAACATTCCAATAAAAGACTATATACGTAGCAAAATGAATGCATAAAACATGAATGGATACAACTCTCAAATGTCATTGCCTCCATTGGATCACTAGTGCTTGCATGCTCTCCATTGCTTGCATTCTCTCCATTGCCACCATAGCTTCCAATGCCATCCATGAATCCTCGGCCCTTGAACAATCCACTAGTGAGAAAGCAAGTTAGCCACCAATACATACAAGAGATGAAGAAATAATTGATGAATGCAAACAAACAAACACCTTGCTTTTGGCATTTTTACCTCTCAGGTTCATACGATCAACTTATGGCAAGCATGCCGATCACTTTTGACACCCCGATGATATAGTTTGCCATCGAATTTATGATCGATAGAGCCACTAGTGTTGTGTGCCTTGAAGTACTCATAGATATGCTCCCAATAAGTGGCATTGCTTGCTCAGCACCAATGACGACATGAAGACCGATTTTCTTCCATGCTTGACACAACAGCTTGTCTTCTTTGGTGGTGTAGTTTGCACTTCTCTTGTGATGGTAAATCTTGAGATGCATCAACAAAGCCATTCTCTTCCATGTCAAGAAGGTGCTCTTCTTGCGTTTCGTATCACAAAATCTCAAGATGCAACTAAGTGTATTGAAAAAATAGTTTTGTCATCCGCACTACATATATCAAATTTGAAGAAAATATAAACACATCACATCACAATTGCATAAAAATGTAAAATGCCATGAAAATCAATGAAAAAATAGAGAAGAAAATTTTCACCCGAGTCATTTCATCGAACACAGTGGGGATACCGCTAGTTGTGGCGGCAGGTGATGCCATATCGTCCTCGTGCCAGCGGTGGGAGGGGTGGGGAAGAGGCCTTAGGCGGTGCCGGAGGAGCCACTGGCACCGTGGAAGGGATTGATGGCGTCGTGGTCATTGTCATCGTCGATGCCTTCTTTTTCGTGCGAGCAATAGCACTGCTCGACGGATCCCACAACGATCGCTTCCCGGCGACCTTGTTTGCCTGCGGAGGACCTTGGAGGCGACGGCGGAGTCCTTAGGCGCATCCCCGCCAGCCGCGGCGGCGGTTCGTGGCGGCACAAGCCCTTCGACTTGTTGCGACCATTGCAGGGAACCACGAGAAGGACGACTACATGTGCGGTAGGTGCAGCTGGGAGACCAACGACATCGGCGGTCACGTCATAGATGCCTTCCATGGTGTATCAGTGGCGGTCGTGGTGGGAGGCGAGTAGATGGAGAGAACTTTTAGTTCGAACGGTTGCTGTTCCGCCATAGGTCTTGGGTAGTTGGTAGTGATCATCTATATATTTTCATCACTTATAGCAATTTTTTGGGCAGGACCTAAATTTTTAGGCACCATTACCTATGAGTCTATGACACCGCTGTTGAAGTTGCTTTTTCTTGCCCCACGTGACTTAAAAAGCAGGTTTTTTTAGCATGACTGTGTTTGTAGAGCCGTCGTTGGAGATGCTCAAATCTAATCTAAGCCGAATCAAGTATGCATGGAGCAGTACTTACTTTTAGGGGATCTAATGTCGGTAGTTTAGTGTGTTCTTTCAGCTAGCTACGGAGGGACACCTGCTGAGGGCATCTTAAAAGCAGATTCGTAAACCTCCCGTAACCGTTCGGGTCGCCAAAGCCATCCAATGCCGATCTGTATCTGTCCGCAAAGCAGTCTGGACGCGATTCCTACCGCAAATCGGAGACAAGCGCGGGGAAGGTTTGCAGGAGTTCGGACCAATCTCAGGCCCGTTTTCTGATCGCCCTGGCCCACCAACCCCCCCCCTCTCCCACCAGCGTCCACGCTCCCGCCCGACGCCAGCTGCCTACATTCATGCCGCTGTAGAGCGCGCCGCTCAACATTGAAGACAGCTCAGGGCAGACGTCGCCTCTCACAGCTCCGTCATTGAAGCGTCGCACCGGCCAAGGGCGCTGTCCGCGACACGTCTTCGGTGTCCGTGTCTGTTCAATGCCGGAGACGCGTGACTGGACGGGACAAGAGGGTTATCTACTGCGCCCGTTCAATGCCGATGTCCGTCCGTCTACCGCCATTAAGCAGGATCGCCAGCCGAGAAACCCACTCCTGCGCCGCGCATTGACGCACCCAGACACCTGACCTCACCGGAATCCGCTAAATAAATGCGGCCACACCCGGCTAACTCCACACCACAACACCAACCCCTCCACAACCTCCTCCCTTTGCACTGCATCCGCCATGACCGCCACCGGGAAAGCATTATGGGGCATTCTGTCGCCGGAGAGGAAGCACGTGGTGGCCGCCCTTGCCGTCGCTTGGCATAGGCGCCATGCTAGGCGGATCGAGGCTGGCATGTGGGCCAGCTCGCCCGAGGTCTCCGACGACGAGGAAGACACCATGATGAGACGGCCTCCGACGACTCCGCCCCGGCTCCCACGCCTTCTGTACACGCAGGCTTCACCGTGGAGCAGGCGCAAGCGCAATTCAACGTCGCCATGGCGGAGGTGCTTTGTCGGCGTTTTAGCAGGCGCGTGAGGAACAACGGTACAACATGTTCCTCCTGGAGCAGCATCGACTGGCAGAGGGCCAGATCTACCCCGAGCGCGCGAGCGAGGAGGCCGTAGCAGCCATGGCCGCGGAGAACCCAAATTCATCGCGGAGCAACGTGCCATCTACGATGTCGTCCGTGCTCAAGCCGCTGCTCGCCTGGAAATGGTAGCCGCGGAGGCGCAGTTGCACGCGGTTGCGGAGAAGAACATAGCCAACTGCGCCTCCTACGCGCGGCCGACGAACCATCTGTCGGCCTGGTGGGACGACGATAGCCAAGGCGACACCATTTCCCTCGTGGACCTCACATCCACCGGCGACGTAAAAGGCGCGGACTCCTCCGAGGATGAATAGGCCACGAGAGGCGGGGGGGCCTGGTGTCCCATGTGGGCTGGTCCGTCTCCCGTGTTCTACTCTTCCTCGCTGGAGACCACACCTTCACTTTATCGGTCTTACCGCCGGTAGTCATGGAGACGACAGAAGGCGGATGGCACGGGCTTGGACGGCAGCCGCCGCTGCAGTCGTAGGATAGGTTTAGGGCGGGTCTTTTTTTTAAAATGTTTGAAATATAGTTAAATTTGTCGTGTTTATATGAAACCCGTCATGTTTGTATTAAATCCGGTCGTATTTATATGAAACCCGTCATGTTTGTATTAAATTCGGTCGTGTTTGCATGAATTTCATTCAGTTTGTTGAAAAATAGTTTGAAATGTATGCGGTTAGCGTTGGATGTCGGCTTCTCGCGTCCATGTCCACGGACTGGTTCGCTCTGTCCACGGACGGATACATCCGGTTGTAGCTCAGGAGTTGTTTGGTTTCTAGCCACATATTGCCACACTTTGCCACACCTCACCTTAGGCAAGTTTGATCAAGTTAGGTGGGTGTTTGGTTCTAGCTACACCTAAGACAATAATTTTTTTATTAGCAGTGAACCCTACATGTTATAGACAGAAAAAGTATGGCAAAATTTCTTTAGGCAAGCCAAAGTATGACTAACAATTTAAGCAATTCAAGTTAGACAAGTATGACAAAAATAATATAACAATATAAAGCAAACATAGTCACAATCCAAATAACCCCTCAATAGTGATTTCACGGCGGGGCTTGCCCAGAACGTGAAGGCAGCGTTTGGCATATCTAAACCCAGCAAATCTCGACAGGCATCCAGGATTCAGGCGGTCTTGCACGCAGCTAATTAACAATTAGGGAGTCTTAAAAGCCAGGATTCGCTTTAGCTAGTAAGAGCAAGTTGCCAAGCTACTGTCAGGATAAGGCTACCATTACCCACGTTACGTTAGTGTGCACAATCTATCCTCTTGAGAAATAGTAGCTCCATCGATCACTTCTCGAATACACCTACTCCCTCTGTTTATTTTTGTAAATCATTTCAGATAACTCAAAATAAGCTGTTTTGTACATTGTTTAAAATATTTTCAAGGTATTATAAAAGTGAACAGAGGAAGTATTTGTTTTGCACGGCGACTGAAGCATTCATCAGAAGGAAAATTCAGTCGACAATTTGGCATGGTCGTCGTGGCGGTGCGATACACGTTTGTTTGGCCTTCCTAGCTACGCTGCGCTCGGTACTTTTCCGGTGACAGTGCACGCCGGGGTCAACGGTGACGCACGTTGTAAGGTCGGGAGAGTACCGTTCCACCACGTCGTCTTTGCCGGAGACGGGAGACGAAGCCGTCCGTCCTCGTCACCACCGTGGCCGCAACTTTCTCTGGGTTTTGTTTCCGATCGACACGCACGTTCGTTTCACCATGCATTTCGACCCCTCTCTCTGTCGCCCGTTTAATTCTACCCCATTGGCCGCGCCAGTAATTCCGACGTTGTGCTCATGCCGGGAAACATCCCACCGGACGCGAAGCCGACATCGGCGTCGTGCAGGGCACGGGCAGCGAAAAAGGTCGGCACGGACCGCCCGTCGCTCAATGGACGTACGTTGCTGGCCAGATTTTTGCTCAATTTTCGTCGCAAGTGAGCAAACGCATTGGACTGCATGCTGCGGTGTCATGCGCTCCGTGGTCATTGATTCAGCTCGAAAGATCAAGCTGGCGATGTGTCCGAGAGCCATCCGACTGTTCGCCGAACAGACCGATCGAGCACCCCACCGAGAAGACGAGTGGCATCGCTCTGTTGGACCATGTATGCGCTAGCTGGTGCAGCGCGGCGAACGTGATCGGCACCCTTCATTTGTTTTGAGCATCAGTACAGACACAAGTGCTCATACACACGCGCATACACTCATCCCTATGAACGCATACACGCACACTCTACCCCTATGAGCATCTCCGAGAGACTGAGCCGGCATATTATCTTGAGATTTACGAAGTCGTCGTCGACGGGAACGTCACCTCCCACTGAAAGCGCATCGTCGGAAATCCTGAAATAAATCCAGGAATAATGCGAGCACCAGAATTTGAACCCTGATGGGTTGAGGATACCACTGTCCACCTAACCATCTCAACCATAGGTTGATTTGCAGAAAAATTTGGTTCCGGTCACGGAAAATTTGTTGATCACCACAATGGATAGTGGGTAGTGGTTGCTAGCGCGTTCTTCCGGACAACAGATCGGTACCTAAAGCTGCATTTACTTTGCCGTCGACGAAAATATGTCGACGCTAATTAACTAAGTCGACAACGTACTACCTAGTACGACGTTCGAATGGCAGCACTAGCCAGCACGCATGGTCTACCTTTATCCGAGGAAAGTAGGGCACCATTTTCGCTTTGGCACACTCCACACTCCTCCATGCAGATTTGGCTTTCGGAACCAGTAGATAGGAGCAGGGAAACCTTTGTGCGCCGAACACGCCATTGTATTGTACTACTACGGGCACACCTATTTGTCTCCTTTTCTTGTCGCTGCAATTATCAATCAAGTTGGAAACGGACGATCTTATCTTCATTGATCTTGAGCCGTGATTCGATTAGAAAAAAAATCTATAGTGCGTCACGGGCCTAGGACAATCGTACTACGAATAGGAGCCGGTTTAATGGAAGAAACAAGTATGGGGCCTGAAGGAATGCAGTTGTTGTGGCGACGTACTGCTACTTGCAAATTTTAATCGATAACTTTGCATAGGCAACTACCAGCATATGATACATACTCCCTTCATTCTATAATGTAGTGCACTCAGTGAACGAGAAGGTTTTAGGCAATGCGCCATGCATGGGGCGGCCCTCGTGTTACATATATATAGAAATACATGAGAGTTACATGTCTTGAAGGCCAAGGGAGATCACAACCATATCATACAAAGCGGGGGGAAACCCTTTTTCTCAAATCAGGTAGGTTGGGATATTCCTATACATAAGCGATACACGGAGATATACTCTAACATCCCCCCTCAGTTTGTGCGTCAGCTGGCAATAGGCACAAACTGAACTCCGAGAAGAGCTGCGAGGGTAAGCCTTTCGTCATAATGTCAGCATACTGTCGAGATGAAGGCACATGAAGCACACGAACCTGACCAAGAGACACCTTCTCGCGAACAAAGTGAATGTCGATCTCGATGTGTTTGGTACGACGGTGTTGCACCGGGTTGGAAGCCATGTACAATGTGCTGACATTATCACAAAAAACGACCGTGGCAGTAGTCAAGGGGTGATGAAGCTCGGTAAGAAGCTGACAGATCCAGCAGCACTCGGCAACAGCATGAGCCACAACACGATACTCCGCCTCAGCACTTGATCGGGAAACCGTGGTCTGGCGCTTGGAGGACCAAGAGACCAATGTGTCACCGAGATAGACACAGTAACCTGAGGTAGACCGCCACGTATCAGGGCAACCGGCCCAGTCAGCGTCGGAGTAGGCCGTGAGAGTCAAGGTGGACGTCCGAGGAATGTGCAAGCGGAGGTCGAGTGTACCCTTGATGTAGCGAAGAATACGCTTGACCAAGTGTAGATGCGGCTCACGTGGAGCATGCATATAGAGGCAGGCCTGTTGCACAGCATAGGCAATGTCCGGACGGGTGAGGGTACGTGAGATACTACAATGCACCAGCATAACTCCGATAGGTAGTAGCATCATCAAGCAGAGCACCATCAGTGGCTGAGAGTTTGACCTTGACATCAACGAGAGTAGGCGATGGATGACAGTCGGCCATGCCTGCACGCCGAAGAAGATCCAAGGCGTACTGTCGCTGAGAGAGAACCATGCCATTAGCATCCCGGGTAACGGAGATGCCGAGGAAAAATGAGAGGTCTCCAAGATCTGCCATGGCAAACTCCGAGTGTAGTTGCTGCGTCAAGTGCTGAAGGAGCGTGAAGGTAGAGGCGGTGATCACAATATCATCCACGTACAGTAGGATGTACGCGAGCTGCTGTCCATGGTGGTAGATGAACAGAAAGACGTCCGATTTGGATGCAACAAAGCCGAGGCGATGAGCGTAGAGAGCAAACCGTTGGTACCATGCACGGGGCGCCTGCTTAAGGCCATAGAGTGACTTGTGAAGACGGCACACATAGTCGGGGCAGTAGGCATCAACAAAACCAGGCGGCTGCTGGCAATAAACCTCCTCGTCAAGATTGCCATTGAGGAAGGCATTCTTGACATCAAGCTAGTCGATCGGCCATGCACGGGAAACCGCAATGGTGAGGACGATGCGGATGGTGGCCGGTTTGACAACCGGGCTGAACGTCTCGTCGAAGTCGATGCCCGACTGTTGAGAGTAGCCGCGAACCACCCGCCGAGCCTTATAGCGAGCGAGCCGGCCGTCCGAATGAAACTTATGCTTGAAAATCCACTTCCCTGAAACAACATGAGCACGAGGTGGGCGTGGAACAAGTGACCACGTCCGGTTAGTGACAAGCACCTCGAACTCATCGTGCATGGCATGACGCCAGTGTGGGTCGTTAAGAGCACCCCGGTATGTTTTGGGAAGGGGAGAGATGGAGGAGTTGGAAGCCATAAGATTCATACGATCGACGGGCTGAAATATACCGCGCTTGGCTTGAGTCAGCATCGTGTGGGTGTTGCTAGGGGAAGGTGGCCGGTGCATGACGATAGGAGGGGAGGATGTGCTCGAGCTAGGTGCGGGTGAAGACCCAGGGGAGGCGGGTGCGCTCGGCGGGTCAGCGAGAACGGGAGAGCTAGGGGGAGGGCTCGGCGGTCCAGCGGGACTAGGCACGCTGGCGGGCGAGCGGGCGGAAGGGTGGGGGGAAGGCGGGGGGTTAGCATGGATAACGGGTGCATGCATAGCGGGTCGGACCGCGGGTGCGGTGTCGGTGGCTGCGAGGTGGAGGAGAAAATCCAACGACGCAAGGGAGTTAGACGAGCGATCCGGAGAGGAGGAGAAGGGAAAGATCGTCTCGTCGAAGACGACATGGCGAGATATGATGACACGGCGTGTTTGAGGGTCTAGACACCGATACCCTTTGTGGTTGGAGGGGTAGCCTAGGAATATACATGCGATGGAACGGGGCGCTAGCTTATGCTTGGTGACAGAAGACTGGTTAGGGTAGCATAGACATCCAAACACACGGAGCATGCTATAGTAGGGAAGTGTATTGTGTAGGCGGATGTAGGGGATGGCGAACTCGATGGACTGAGAAGGGCGTATGTTGATGAGATGGGTGGCGACGACCAAGGCTTCCGCCTAGTAGGGCGGTGGCATCGAGGACTGAAAGAGGAGTGTGCATGTAACATCGTTGAGGGTGCGAATAGCACGTTCAGCCTTGCCGTTTTGTGCGGAGGTGTATGGGCAAGAAAGTCGAAGGTGAATGCCATGGGAGGAGAAGAAAGTGGTGGCCGTGGAGTTGAGAAACTCGGTGCCATCGTCGGACTGCATTGCTACTAGTGGACGGGAGAATTGTGTGAGGGCGTAGGCGACAAAATTAATAAGGGTGGCGGCAGTGTCGGATTTGTTGCAAAGGGGAAACGTCCATATATAATGCGAGAAGTCGTCCACAATAACAAGATAGTACTTAAAACCAGAGTTGCTCAAAACAGGAGATGTCCAAAGATCAGAATGCACTAACTGAAAAGGTTCGACACAATACGAGGTAGACCTAGTGAACGGCAGGCGCACATGTTTGCCAAGTTGGCAAGCATGACAAACGTGTGAAGCCGGTTTATTACAAGGGATAGACGACTGTTTATGAAGATGTGACATAGCGTCACGACCTTGATGTCCTAGACGGCGATGCCAAAGCTCGGTGGAGGTGGTGGCGATGAGTCCATGGGCATGATGGTTGGTGACCGAGGAGGGGAACACGTAGAGGTCTCCATGGCTATTGCAGCTTAGAATCACGGCCTTGGTGCGAAGATCCTTCACGGAGAAGCCGAAGGGGTCAAATTTGATGGAACATAGGTTATCAATAGTGAAACGACGAACAAAAAGTAGATTTTTAACAATATGACGTACGAGGAGAACATTGTGAAGAAAAAGTGTGCGAGCGGAAGTAGGAATAGAAGCATCACCAGTATGAGAAACGGGTAATGTGGAGCCATTGCCAACGGTGACAATGGAGGAGGAAGAAGCAGGAAGGAGGTGGCGAAGCATACCGGGGTCGGAAGCCACGTGGGAGGTGGCTCTGGAGTCCATGACCCACTCACCGACGTTGGAGGCCGATGCAGCGTTGTTCAAGGCGGCCATCAGCGCAGCGCAGTCCCACTGAGGTGCCGGGTTGTAGCCAGGGACCGAGGGGCGTTGGTGCCGAAGGCCTGGCCGTGGAGAGGAGCGAGGTGATACGTCTCCAACGTATCTATAATTTTTGATTGCGCCATGCTATATTATCTACTGTTTTGGACTATATTGGGCTTTATTTTCCACTTTTATATTATTTTTGGGACTAACCTATTAACTGGAGGCCCAGCCCAGAATTGCTGTTTTTTTGCCTATTTCAGTGTTTCGAAGAAACAGAATATCAAACAAAGTCCAAACAGAAAAATCCTTTTTGGAACGTGATTTTCTTCTCGGATAAGACCCAGGAGACTTGGACCCTACTCCAAGAAGTACCGGAGGCGGTCACGAGGGTAGGGGGCGCCCCCCCCTACAGGGCGCGCCCCTTGCCTCATGGGCCCCTCGGTGCTCCACCGATGTACTCCTTCCTCCTATATATACCCACGTACCCCCAAACGATCAGAACAGGAGCCAAAAACC
>NW_024115367.1:0-6078 GCF_003073215.2 Triticum urartu
ACGCGACCCGGACGGCCATCGCCACGAGCAGCGCGGCCACGGGCGGGAGCACGGCGGCCATCAGCAGCGCGCCCACGCTCGCCATGGCCTGGTCGATCTCGTCTGCTCTCCTCTCCTTGGTTGTTCACGCACGCACTGTACGTGTCGCCTCGTCGCTCTGCGCGTGCGTGCGGCAATGGCGAGAGCTAGCTAGGCTCGCGATATGCCGATATATGGAGATCAAGTAGGTAGCTAGGCCGAGGCCGCGCGTGCGGCACCGAGACATGGAGCGTCGATTTGACTTGGGTGACACGACGCCAGCATTCACTCCGGGCACCTCTCGTGGACAACGACGCCAGCCCAAAGGGAAAAGATAATACTCTGCTCTATGTATTGGTCAGAGCTCGCGTGATCTTGAGTTTCAATGCAACTACTACTCTATGCAAGTGTCCAGGCCCCCACCTGTTCACAAGACCATTTTTCCCTTTGAAACTGTTAGATTTTTTAAAGATTTTTTTGCCTTGTGGTGACTGGTGAGGGATTGATACACAGATCGTATTATCCGGAACAGTGGAGCTGCTCACAATCACGCACGCCAGATGCAACTTGCGTGTGGTACCTCTCAAACGCAAACGCAGGATGTAAATGCAGTCCAAGCATGTAACTTTCAATCAAAGAAACATCGACCTCCACTGGGCAATAAGTCGTGACAAATGGAAAGCTTACGGCACGCCTAGTCCGTGTGTGAGTGACAAGTGAACAAGGAGAAATTGACAAGAAAACGGACGACGGACACCAGACTACAGTCCAGAAGAAACTATAAATTAACGACTACCACAGTTCACAGCGCGCCAAGACCATGTGTACAGTAACAAATGGACAAGGATTAAGGGACGATAGGTACTCACATTATCATCTACAGTGGGGAAAGTGAAATGGTTATCAGTGTTTTCATGCAGTCGGTGTCAGATGCACGCATTTTGCTTCACCAAAAGGTGTAATGTAACTCTCGCTTGGCCATGTAGATAGACACAGTGACAAGTGAACAAGACGAAATCGAAAACCGAAGAAAGGGACGATCCATTCACGGTGTCCTCGCCACATCACAGATTCATAGTACAGAAACTTAAGTAGGCGCGGCAAGGCCATCACAGGTTGTGATGCACGCATCGCTTTACAAAAGATACAGCAAACTTCGGTTGCATTGCAAAACAAACCACATTATCTTTTTTTCAAACCATGCAGGGGTCCTGCACGGGTTGGAAAAAAAGATACTGCGATAAAAGCATATGAACACGTCCTATGCGGCGCAGGCCATCTATATCTGCCCATAATAACAGTATAAAAGCTATATATGTCCCAAGAGCTTTTCTTTCTTTGTGCAAAGTTTCACTCCATGCCGAACTGCTTCATCGTTCTGGGGCTGCAGATGAAGTCGAGCGGCGGCTTGTAGACGTTGTCCTGTAGGATCGAGATCTGCCCCTCCTTGACAAGGATGTCTTCTTCGAGGGACTCGATCTTCTTCTTTAGAGACGCGACCTCGTTCTGCATCATGCTGGTGGTTTTGCGGAGCTGCTTCGCTTCCTGCCACGAGAGGTCCCTTTCATCGGTCACGATTTTCAGCTGTCCTCTGAGCGCGCTTAGCTCCTTGGCAGATTCTTGGAAATCCTGCTGGATCTGGTCGATGGACTCGTCTTTCTTCGAACCCTGTTAAGTGCAAAAGAATATGTAAACGAAAAATACACAGGCTGCAGATGCTCAAGGTCTTCAACATCCATCAGTAATACATAAGATATTTTCCAAATCCACCTTTTACCACTGGTTTGCTAGGGAATATAGGGATGGGATGTTACCTGAAGCTCCAAATGTTTAGCCTTGTGGGTGATGCAGGATAGTTCATCTTGGACTCTCTGGACCTCATTCCTCATGACAACTTGGATACGAAGCAAAGATGCCACATCTGACCGCAGCTGTTCAATGTCAAGTTCCTTTGACAAAAGTGCCTCCTTCAGTACTCTATTCAGAAGAGCCTCTTCTTTCAGCTTGAATTCAAAATTAACCTACATTAAGAACAAACAACAGGAAAATTGGATTGATAATACTGAAATATTTTGAGTTTTCATAAAAGTTTTTTTTACCTTGAAGTTTTCATAAAAGTTAAAGCAGCTTCTGATTTGGCTCATCTCACTAGAGATATCATATTTTAAAACTGAAGTCATGGTTTCCTAACAAAAACATTCTGAAGAGTTGCTCGACAAAAACATTATAAAGACATGTGACTCTCAAAATCAATCCATGGTTCTTGTTTTATCCAGACAGAGAAAAAAAATACAGCGGCACAATTAAACATAAGTTCTCAGGGAATGCGTGCTTTTGTACCAGATATCATATATTTTGAGTTTTCGTAAAAGTTTAAGCAGCTTCTGGTTTGGCTCATCAAATTAGAGATATAATATAAAAAATCCTAAGCCACGTTTTCCTTGTAAAAACAATCTTAATAGTTGCTCAGAGAAAAACATTACAAAGACATGTAACTCTCAAAATCAAGCCATGGTTCTTATCCCAACAGAGAATGCAACATGGCAGCATAATTAAAATTAAGTTCTCATTGGATGTGTGCTTTCGTACCTCATCTGTCTCCTCCATGAGAGGACTACCTCCAACTGCAGCCTCACCAGATCTTTCTTTCAAATTCTGCTTTTCGGCAAGCACAGCACTGGTTGCCCGCAGGCTTTGTTTCAGATTCCCGATTCCTCCTTTGATGCTCTGGAGCTCCAGTGTGTAATCTAATGCATCAATATCGCTGTCATGTTCACTTTCATGCCTCCTGCATTTCACAAGGTCCAGCAATTTGGTGCAAAGTTGGCTACTCTTATCAAGTAACGACAAGCCTTGTGTCTGCAAGTTGTCCACTTTAGCCTGAAGCTCCTGGCCAAGACGAATTGAGGAAAAGCTTGATCCATTTTCAGTGCTTTGTAGACGATTTAAGAGTGCAATGTTCTCTTGCCTAAGAGATTCTACTTCAAGACGACAAGATTGAACTTCACCTCTCAACTTCTGCTCCACTCCTGACAATCTGATGAGTTCCATCTGCATCCTATTCTTCCTCTCACTGCTGGACCAAACAGATTCCTTATCCAATTCAGCACTGAATCCCTGTCTCAAGCCAGCAATTGTTTTTTCTTGTTCATTGCATATTGTCTGTAGCCTTGCAACCACTTGGTGCAATGCCTTGTTATCACCCTCCTTATCTTTCAAGAATCCCCTGATATGCTCCTTCTCCTCTGTGGCCTTAGAAAATTGAGCATGCAACTCTATTGAAGAATTGTGGAGATTGTTGTGCTCATTTTTCACTTTCTCTAGCTCATCAGTTAGTTCCATGTTTTGCTTTTCCAAACTTGCAACCTTATCAGATGCATCAACTTTGTATGCTTCAAGAGAAGTGAGTTCTCTCTGAAATGAGACATTTTTCTCAGCAAGTTCTCTCACCCGTTCACGCAGTCTCTCTTCTTCAGACTGAAATCTCAACAGCCTGGCTGACCAATCGTTTGACCTTCTGTCAATCTCTCTCTCCAAAGTACTCTGTACTTCAGTCTTCTCCTTCTCCAGCCTTCGAGTTCTGATCTCAAGTTCTTTCACTGATTGTTTGTACTTCTCTTTGGCATTAAACCTTTCTGCAAGGCGTGCCTTAATCTGTGAAGACAATTCATCTGCTAGCTGTTTCCTGTCTTCAGTCAAACACTGAATCAACTGGAACATTTCATTTGAGCTTAATCGCTTATATCTGGACATGTTAAGCTGATGATTGTCTCCAGAAGGAATTATAAACCTCTCTTCAATTTCTTTTGCCCTTTGAAGCAACTTATCATCAGTTTCTTGCCCTTCTGGGGCGAAATCCAAGTCATGATCATGAAAATATTGGGGGGCATCATGGATAACTTTTGAAGGTTGCATATCTTGGAAATCCTCATAGATATCTTCAACAGATGGAATGCTTTCTGATCTGTAATCTTCTAAATGTGGAAACCTCCCAAAATCATCCAGAACACTTGCATGGTTTTTACTTCCATAGGCATCCTTCGCATCCACATTTGGGTAGGTCTCAACGTTCTCTTTCATTGATTTTTGCAAAGATGGCATTGTATAATGGGGTCGAGGCGGACGTCTTGAATTCGAAACCACAGATCTAGTGGGAGAGTTCTGCCTCAGCTTCTCATTTTGGATGGCAGCCTCCTGCTCTCCATCAATGTATCGGTCTAGCACTTCATTCTTGTTCAATAAACTGCCTAGCCTCGTAGACCTGCATCGTAGGGCAACAGGAGAGGTAGGAGGGGAGTGCCCTGTTGAGCATGAATAGCATCTTGAACGAGGAGAATCAGTTTCCAGGACTGAACATGGTTTTGGAACCTTTACTGAGGATTCTCTTAAGACTGGATGCCTTTCTGGTGACCAGGCATAGTGACTGCAAGTCAATAATCAGAATGAGTTAGGTAGAACATTTCATCAGACAACTGATACAGTAGAACTGTTGTCGATACAATGGAGCTCAAACACAAGACAATTCCTTAACTATGAATTAAAGATTGAAAAAAAGGGGGCATGAGATTACATCAAGTACAAGCAATGGAGTGGTGAACGATGCCTAAAAGAAAGCTGCACGTGCACTGAAACTGAACATTTTGCAAGAAGGGCCTCTGCCAAACAAATAACTGAGCATTTATAGTAATACCTCATGAGCTAAAATGAGTAAACTTGACAGATGCACATAACAAACAATCGAACATATGCTGAGGAGTTTTTATTTGCCGTTTCTTCTCTTTACTAGCATGGATCAACAAGACCATGGGGTGTCAATAACAAATACTGGTCTGATCACGGTAAAACAGCCTAGATATATGGGATTACTATGTAATCAGACTCATAACATTCCTCAAAAAAAGTTATGTAATCAGAACAACTTACTTGACATCTTCGGCCTGGTGAGGCACATCAGATTCGTCATAGAAAGAACCAGGGACATCGCCGGAGAAGCTAAAGCTCCGTTCCTTCAGGCCACTGTTGGCGGCGGCGGATGAGAACGACATGCACCTCCTGAGCTGCTTTGGATTGGCTGGCTCCTCGTTGCTCAGCCTTCCACGGCGGCTTCTCGACCTAGACATCCTTGCGCCGTGGTCATGGGACCTGGAGCTGGAGTTGCAACTACCCTCGCCTTCCTCCAGTGGCTTCTTACTCCTGTTCTTGCTCTTGCCATCGTCGCCTGGCGTCCCATCGCCATTCCCGTCCTTCGGGGTGGGGGACCCGAAGAAAAAGAATCTTCGCATCGTTTACGGGACTGTTGTGATTTGAAAATTCAGTGTCCCACCAATGAGTCCCTGCATGGATCGGATCTTGCTCAGTAAAGAAGCAGACAGGAAAATAAATCTGACAGCAAGTTGACCTATACTGAAATAAAAACACTGGTTGATCCGCAAGCAAATTCTACAGAAGCCAGATGCTGCAGCAAATCAAAAAAAAATATCTACAGGAAGTGGACAAGAACAAATCAACAGGGGAGTTCAGAACCAGACACGAGAGGGTGATAATCTGCGAGAGATCTCTAACCGCAACAGAGTTCCAGGAACTACGCACACCAACCCTCATGCCATTGCCGGCTGCCGCATCTAGCGAGGTCGGGCCAGGAAATTGGTCGAACAGGTTACATACACACAGGACCAACAAAGCAAGAACCCAGAATTAAGAGCCTCCGAGCAGGGAAGCACCAAACCCAACCCGGAATTCAGGAACAGCCTCGCGAACCAACCAAGAAGGAGGCTGACCGGCAAGAAACGGGGCAGGCGGCGAGAGGGGGAGGGCGAGAGCGGAGGAGGACGCGCACCTGCAAGAAGGAACCGGAGGGAGGAGGGCGCTCTGCCTGCCTGCGGCGCCGGCGACGGTCGAGAAACCTCGGTGGGCGCGCTGATTGATCGCGCTCACTGATTGCTGCGATTCCGCAGCGGATTTGCAGAGGGAGCAGCGGAAAGGGGGGAGAGAATGATTGCGGACGGCAAAGCGGAGGCGAATCTCTTCCGTGATGGGAGAGTGAGGGTTTTGAAAATCGAA